>NC_066553.1:8807529-8890029 GCF_024679095.1 Eriocheir sinensis | reverse complement strand
TGTATATTCCTACCTCTCCTCTGCCTGTCTGTAGTTTTGCTTTCTCACCTGCCAATCTCTCCACCTTTGCCCCCGTGTCCCTGCCTCGCCCCTTCTACACTTGTCTTCCCGCCCGTCCGTCGCGATACACCTGTGCGTGCCAAACATAATTAAGTCACACGCAATAAAGGGAGGTGGAATTTTTATGAGGGTCTCCTGCCTACGTTTACTACTGCACGATCCCCGCTTTGCCCGCCGCTTCCTGCTGTCTCTGCTCCTCCTCTTCTTCTTCCTCTTCCTCGTCCTCGTCCAATGCGGTAAATTCTTTTTGTGCTCGTGTTTTCCTTTGCCTCGTTCTCTTTTTCGTGTTGTTGTTGTTTTTTCGTCGCTTTTCGTGTAATTTTGTGGAGTTTTTTTTTGTGTGTGTTCTTCATTATCATTCCTTCTTTTCCGTTGTTTTTTTGTTTTTTTTCTTACTTTCTTTTCTTTATCGTTATTTCTTCTACTTCTTCATTTCTCCTTTTTCTTCTTCTTCTTTTTATCCTTTTTCTTCTTCTTCTCTTCTTCTTCTTCTCCTTCTTCTTTTTCTTCATCATTTTCTTCTTCTTTTTCTTCCTTCAACGAATTTTGTTGTTATTATTGTTATTATTATTATTATTATTATTATTATTATTATTATTATTATTATTATTATTATTATTATTATTATTATTATTATTATTATCAGTAGTAGTAGTAGATGTAGTAGTAGTAGTAGTAGTAGTAGTAGTAGTAATCATAAAGTGGTTTGAATTAGGCCGGAGCAATGTGTGTGTGTGTGTGTGTGTGTGTATGTGTGTGTGTGTGTGTGTGTGTGTGTGTGTGTGTGTGTGTGTGTGTGTGTGAAGCCCTACCAACCCCTTTTTCTCGCTTCTCTGAACTTGTCCGATATCGTCTCTCTCTCTCTCTCTCTCTCTCTCTCTCGATTCTTGCCGTTCAGAATGAAATATACACAAAGTTTTGCTACGAAAGAAAATAATATAAAAAGGAGAGAGAGAGAGAGAGAGAGAGAGAGAGAGAGAGAGAGAGAGAGAGAGAGAGAGAAAATGAGGTAGAGGTGGAAATGGAGGGAATAGTTAAAGGGTATGATTGAGGATGAAAGATAAACGATAGGGAGGTAAACAATGAAAGAGAAAATAAACGAAAAAAAAGGTGAAGGATAAAGAAAAACTAGAATATAGCAGGAAAGGAAAACATCAGAAAAGAGGAACCAGAGAGCCGAATAAAGAAGGAATATATGGACGTGTATAAGAGAATAATATAAAAAGGAAGAAAGGAAGGAAGGAAAAGGGTAAGGAATAAAGAGAATGGAAATATGAGAAAGGAAAGAAAGAAAAGAAACGAAAATAAAAAAGCCTGTCCCAAGAGAGAGAGAGAGAGAGAGAGAGAGAGAGAGAGAGAGAGAGAGAGAGAGAGAGAGAGAGAGAGAGAGAGAGAGAGAGAGAGAGGCATCAAGACGCATGTTCATTCTTCACTCCTAACCCCGACGAAAAAGGAAAAGGAGGAGGAGGAGGAGGAGGAGACTAGTGGCGTGTGGGACAGCCTTCCTACGGGGGGTAAAGGATTCCAATACTTATGAGGGGAGTGCACGGGGCCATATGTTAGAGGGGGGCAGGGGGGGATAGGGGTGTAGAAGGGAAAGGGACAGGGGGGTGTAGAGAGGAGAGGGAGGCAAGGAGGTGTAGATGGGAGGGGGGGGCAGGGGTGAGGATGGTGGCTTGTCCTGGTCACAAGAATGGAGGAAAAGAGGAAGGGAATAAAGTAGAAGGGAAAGAAGAGAGAAAAATGCATATCGAAGGAAAGAGGGAAGTGAAGGATGGAAAGAAGGAAGCGAAAAAGAAGGGAAGACAGAAACAAAAGAGAGGAGATGAAGGAGGATAAAAAAATGACTTACGTGAGAGAAAAATGAGGAAGAAAAGAAAAAGGAAGGGAAGAAAGGAACCGAGGGAGATGAGGAAAGGAATAAAAAGGTATGGAAGAAATCGACTGACGAGAAATGAATGAGGGAGGAAAGGAAATGAAAGGAAAAAGACAGGAAATAGACTTAGAGATAAAAGATTGAGGAAAATAAAGACAGATACTAAGAAAACGGGAGGGACAAAATAGTGATAAAAAGTACGGATGGAAAAGAGAAAAACAGTGAAAAAAATACAAGAAAAAAATAATGAATAATGATAGAAACGAATGAAGGTAAGGAAAGTTTACAGAGATGGAAGAAAAGGAAGAAACGGCAGCACTAAAAGGCGTAGGAATGAATGTTGACAGGGAGGGAGAGAAAGGCAGAGAGATGACGCATGGAAAGGAGAAAGGGAGGTAAAGGAATGGAAGGATAAAGAAAAAATATGAGAGAAGGAAAAAAGAGGAACTGAAGTAACCTTGTGTGAGAGAGAGAGAGAGAGAGAGAGAGAGAGAGAGAGAGAGAGAGAGAGAGAGAGAGAGAGAGAGAGAGAGAGAGAGAGAGAGAGAGAGAGAGAGCGAGAGCCTGCTGTGCCGAGGCGAGGGGAAGACGGTTTAGGATGACGTAAGGTTTTTCTCCCCTTCTGTGTGTGTGTGTGTGTGTGTGTGGAAAGCAAATGTGTGCTGCTGACGCTAATGGGGAAGTAATGGGGGTGGTAGTAGTAGTAGTAGTAGTAGTAGTAGTAGTAGTAGAAGTAGTAGTAGTAAAGTAACAAACAACACGGAAATAAGAAGAAAAAGATGAAGAAAAAATAAAAGAAGAGGAAGTCGTAGAGTAACATCAGTAGTGAAAGGAGAAAAATAAATATGAATAACAGGTAAAAGAAGAAAATGAAGTAATCGATGGAGTGGAAGAAGAAAAACGATGAATAACAAAAAGAAAAAGGGAGAAAAACAGAAAAAAAGGGAAACTTGTATTAGCAGTAGTAGTAATAGTAGCCATAGGAGGCCTTGTTGTAAATACGATAGTAGGCGTAAGGGAGAGGAAAAAGCCGATAATGGTACTGAAGGGGGAGAAAGAAGAAGAAGAAGAAGAAGAAGAAGAAGAAGAAGAAGAAGAAGAAGAAGAAGAAGAAGAAGAAGAAGAAGGATAAGTCAACTAGTAGAAAAAGGAACACTACGAAAAAGAGGGCAGAAATCAGGAGGAGGAGGAGGAAGAAGAAGAGGAGGAGGAGGAGGAGGGGAGGAGGGGAAGGACCTCGCCGCGCCGTGTTTTGCGTGAGTCCTCGTGATTTTGTTAATTTCGAAGTAAAAGTTCCGAGGACTGTTTCCACTTGGAGCGAGTTTGAACGGTTTGTGTGTGTGTGTGTGTGTGTGTGTGTGTGTGTGTGTGTGTGTGTGTTTGCGAGAGAGAGAGAGAGAGAGAGAGAGAGAGAGAGAGAGAGAGAGAGAGAGAGAGAGAGAGAGAGAGAGAGAGAGAGAGAGAGAGAGAGAGAGAGATGATTTAACATGGACATAAAAATACACTGACACACCGATAGATTGGTGGATAGATCGATAGATAAATACCCAAAGTGCATCAAGGCATTATAAACAGGTATATTAAGAGAAAGATAGCTAGATAAATAAGTAGGTTGGCTGATTGATTACCTGAAAGAACATACAGAGAGAGCTTAATACATGCACGGATACATACATACATACAGTCATACATACATAAGTCTACTCCTGCTTACATTTAGATCGATATATACATAGATAGGTAGATAGATAGTTGATCGATAGATGGACTGATAAATAAGAATACATTGGATATTAAATAGATGAGGAGGAGACACTAATCTGCTTAACGAGTTCTCTCACAGGTAATGAAGATAACTCGACAGGTATTTTCTCTCCCCTCCTCCTCCTCCTCCACCTCCACCTCCTCGTCCTCCTCCTCCTCCTCCTCTGTTCAGCGTTTCTTCCTCCTTCCCCCTCTTTGCCTCTTCACTCCTCCCCTACCCATCTGTCTATTCCTTTTTCTCTAACCTAATCATTTCCCTTTATTTCCTTTTTCTCCCCTACCCATCTGTCTATTCCTTTTTCTCTGACCTAATCATCTCCCTTTGTTTCCTTTTTCTCCCCTTTTTATCTTTTACCCCGCTGACCTTCTCCTCCCCTACCCATCTGTCTATTCCTTTTTCTCTAACCTAATCATTTCCCTTTATTTCCTTTTTCTCCCCTTTTTATCTTTTACCCCGCTGACCTTCTTCTCTTCCTCCATCACTATATTTCACTATCATTTCTTATCCATTCCTCTAACATAAAGCAAGTGAGAAGAGGAGGAGGAAGAGGAGGAGGAGGAGGAGCCCAGTCAATTATTCAACATCTCTTAACAAATCCTCCATAATCACCTCATCAGGGCTATAACTCACGAGGCAATCAAAGGAATACAACTTAATCCTGAAACGTTCCATGATTTTTAAAGGTATATTACTCGTTCTTTTAAAAATGTAATCGCTTTTGTTTCTCCGTCATCTTTGTATTCTAACTCACCCGATATTTAGAAACACTTTTTTTTTTTTAGATATCTCATGTTATTTTTATGGTGGATATATTTGTTCTCTTCTCCATACGAACCCGATGACTAGAAATATTGGTTTTCCTGATTCTTACGAGACATTAAGTCGATATTGTAAGACACCTTGGCTTCTCACATCAGCTATATTTCTAAAGGTCAAAGAGGGGGTCAGTCGGGTTCTAATGAGTGTTTCTACAGGTTCATGGTACAGAGGAAGAGTCACACTATCACCTGGGTCATACAACTACTCCTGGAAATGCCCACAACTCCTACGAAAGCCTTGTCAAATTAGTGTTCTTGGGTGATGAAATATCTTATAAAAACGACCCATACAATATATAGACATCGTTAAGAGTTTTTTTTTCGAATTATCTGTGGTAGTAATTGGTGGTAGAACGATCGCCTCATTTAAGACGCCTATTGACCGTTATTATGTTGTGACAGAAGGTAATTAAAGGTTCCCGTTACACGCACATCAGTAACTTATTCGTCTTTATTGGTCACTGCATCGCCTGAGGACAAGAGGAGAGTAAGCAGGCCGCCTCGTTATAAGACTACAGGCCCTATATAGATTGTCTGCTCTCATATGTGCATAGCTTTCCTTTATATATTATTGTTGTTGTTATCAGTAGTAGTAGTGTTAGTGTTAGTAGTAGTAGTAGTAGTAGTAGTAGTAGTAGTAGTAGTATATAGATGATTGATTATGATTATTATTACCATTTATCATCATTGTCATTTTTCTTATATTTGTTTCACCGTTTTCTAATATTCTGGTATAGTAAGTTGCTGAAGGGAAAGGAAAACGATCTTAAGATAGTTTCATCAGTGTGATTAGTACTTTATGCCAGGCGTCTGCTGAAGAAAAAAACAAATGATCCCCAGGAGGTCTGTTGATAAAACGAGGCGAGAAAAGTAATTCCCTGAAGAACACTCGCTTCATAAGAGTTTACATGTAAGAAAATTGGCTGAAACGTGTTTGTGCGGACTTGTAAAAATATCAAACGCAGGAAGAGGAGGAGGAGAAGGAGAAACAAAGAGAAGAAGAAATCAAACGAAGAAAAGAACCAGACGAGCTGCAATAAAGGGGGAGAAGGAGGAAGCTAGGAAGGAAGGAAGGAAGGAAGGAAGGAAGGAACGAAAACGATGGAACACAAAGAGGGAAGTAAAGCACAGGAAATAAAGGGAAGAGCAAGGCAGGGAAAAGGAAAGCAGCCAAAAGAGAAGAAATAAGAGGGAGAGGAAGAGGAGGAGAGGGAAAAAGGCAGAGGCAATAAAGGACTCTAATGAAAAAGAAGTAGAGTTGGATGGAGAGAGGAAAAGGAGGAACAGGGGATGAAGAAAGGAGGAGAAGGAGAAGGAGAAGGAAGAAGAAAAAGAAGAAGAAGAGGAAGATAAAAAAGAAGTGGAATTGAAAAGAAAAGAAAAAAAGAAAAAGAAAAGAAGTAGGAGACGAAGAAGAGGAAGACGAAGATAAAAAATAAGTGGAATTGGAAAAAAAAGAAGGAAGTGTAAGAAGAAGAAGAAGAAGAAGAAGAAGAAGAAGAAGAAGAAGAAGAAGAAGAAGAAAAAAGAAGAGGAAATGGAAGCGGAATAGGAGGAGGAGGAGGAAGGAGAAGTAGAAGAAGAAAAAAAAGACGAAGGAGAAGAGGAAGAAGAACAAGAAAAAGAAGATGAAGAACAAGAACAAAAACTAGAAAAAGCATAAGCAGAATAGGAGGAGGAGGAGGAGGAGGAGGAGGAGGAGGAGGAGGAGGTAACCCAGCAAACAGTAAGTCGGCCAGTCACCAAACTCCAACAGTCGAACACCAACAGTCAAGTCAACAGTTAGCTGAGTCAGGCGTGAATAGTTTAGTCAGTCAGTCACTCGTCTTGGGGAAGGAATTGGGACAAGACGGTGACCTCAGAAGCCCTCCCCTTGACCCTGAAACTTCACCACTCCCTTCTCGACCCTTACACCTCTTTCCCCCCTCCACCCCTTCCCTCCACCCCTTCCCTTGCAACCAGAACCGTCAACATCCCTTTTCCTCTCGACTCCAACACCTCTCTTCCCTTTCCTTCTCCCTCAACCTCGACACCTCTCCCTCCTTCCCCTCAACCATAGCTCTCACTCTTTTCCCCTCAACAAGATACAGCCCCCTCCTTCCTCCTTTCCCCATTCGACCCTGACACCTCTCCCTTTCCTTCTCCCCCAACCCCGACACCTCTCCCTCCTTCCTCCTCAACCATGACCTCTCTCCCTCTTTTCCCCTCAACAAGATACAGCCCCCTCCTTCCTCCTTACCCCATTCGACCCTGACACCTCTCCCTCCTTCCATCTTAACCAGACACCTCCCCAACCTTCTCCTCTACCCCGACACCTCTCCCTTCTTCCTCTTCAACCTTACATGCCACTCTCCTTTTCTTCTCGACTCCATCACCTTCCCCTCCCTCCCCTTCAACTTGACACTACCCCTTTTCTTCCCCACCAACCCCGACACCTCCCTCTTCCATTCCCCTCAAAGCAGACACATCCCCTTCCTTCCCCAGCAACCCCGACACCTCCCTCTCCCATTCCTTTCAAACTAGACATATCCCCTGCCTTCCCCATCAACCCCGACACCTCCCTCTTCTTTCCCCGTAAAACAGACTCCTCCTCCTCTTCTTCCCCTTTCTACAAGACACATTCCCCTTCCGTTCCCCCTTTCCTTCCACTCTCCTCTTCTTCCTCTCTCTTTTCGTCACCTCCCCCTTCCTTCACCTCGACACACACACACACACACACACACACACACACACACACACACACACACACACACACACACACACACACACACACACACACACACACACACACCCTTCTCCTACCCTCTCTTCCCCAACATCTCCCATCAGCCCCTCTCCCCCCTTCTCTCTAACCCTTGCCCTCTTCCGCCCCCTCTTCTCAACACCTCTCCCTCACCTAAATCACTTTCGTCTTCATATTTTCTCGTAAACACCCCCGTCTCTGCCGCCACCGCTCCCCGTTTTCTCTCTTCCCTCCTCCCTAACCTTTGTCCTCGTCCTCCTCCCCCTCCTCCTCTTGGTCCCCCTCCGCCTTGACAGCTGCCCCTCGTTCTTGCCGCGTGTCCCTGGCATTATTCAGCGCGCCGGACACAGCCCAGCCGAGCGCCGCACAACTTGGCTAGATTATTTAGCCTCGGCGACCACTTCCTGTCCGTCTCGCCCGCTCTCCTGCTGCCTGTCCATACCCGGGTGTTCTGGTATGCTGGTGTTTCCCCGTCTGTTTCCCTGCTTGCCAGTTTGTTGCTCTGCTGTGATGCTCTCCTTTTCGTTCTGCTTATCTGTTTCTTCTGTTGATGGTGCTGTTGTTACGCCTCTTTGTCTGTCTCCTGTTACTCGGCTGTTTTCCTGCTTGTCATTCTCTTTGTCGCTGCTTTTGCTCTGTTTCTGCTTGTTCTTTCTGTCTGTTCTTGTGTTGTCCTGCTTATCTGCTTCTCCTTTGTTTGTCTGTCTGTCCTCCTGTCCTATCGCCGTCTTGCCTCTGTTGATGTCCTGTTGTGTCACTGTTAACCTTTCCTCCCTCCTTCTGCTTCTGTCCTTTCTGTCTATTCTTGTGTTGTTCTCCTGCTTACCTGCTTCTTCTGTGTTTGTCTTATACCCATGTTTGTCTGTCTGTCCTCCTGTCCTATTGCCGTCTTGCCTCTCCTGACGTTCTGTTGTGTCACTGTTAATCTTTCCTCTCTCCTGCTTCTGCCCGTTTTCCTGTCGTGTTGTCCTCTTTCTCCTCTCTTTTTCCTGCCGTTGTCTTATGCCCCGGTTTTTCTGTCTCTCCTCCTGTCCTTCTACCGCCATGCTTCTCTCTCCTGATGCTCTCATGGGTCGTATTATGAAACATTTCGCCGCCCAAGAACACATATTTGACAAGGCTTTCGTAGGAGTTGTGGGCATTTCCAGGAGTAGCTCTATGACCCTGGTGATAGTGTGACCCTTCCTCTGTACCGTGAACCTGTAGAAACACTCATTAGAGCCCGATTGACCTCCTCTTTGACCTTTAGAAATAGATAATGTGAGAAAGGAAAGTGTCTTGTAATACCAGACTTATATGTCCCAGCTTATCTATCCTTCCAGCTCTCTTCATGTCCACGTGCTTTGCCTCTTGCCCTGGTGTCCTTCTGTCCTATTGTCCTCCTCCTTTCACCTGTTCCTTCTCACGGCCACTCCTGCGACCTGTCTGCCTTCCCTGCTGTCTTCCTTCCACTATTCGTCTTCCGCCTACCTTCCGCCTCCTCTCCTTCCTTTTCCTCTCCCACCTGTCTCCTCCCACGGTTACTCTTGTCTGCCTGTCTTCCTGCCTCCTCTCCTCCCTTCATGCTGTCTTCCTCCTACTATTTCTCTTCCTCCTACCTTTTCCTCTCCCACCTGTCTCCTCCCACGGTTACTCTTGCCTCCCTGTCTTCCCTATACTCCTGTTCCTTCCATCTCTCCCTCCCGCCTCCCATCTCTTCCCTCTCCTTTTCCTTTTGCCTCTCCCCTCTTCCTTACCACCCCTTCATCACTCTCTTCTCTCCTCTTCTTAATCCTGCCTCCCGCCCCTACGTCTTTATCCTTCCCCACTATCTTTTTCATCCTTTGCCTTTCCCTCTCTTCGTTACAGCCCTTTCATTCTTGTTTCTCCTCTCTTCTTTCTCCTATCTCCCTCCTCTTCCCCTTTCATCCCTTGCTTCTACCCTCTTCTTTATCCTACCTTCCTCCTCTTCCCCTTTCTTTACCTTTCCGTCTATCCCTAACATTCCTTGCCAATCCCCTCTTCGTTTTCCTTCATACTCTTTTTTTTCTAGTATTCAGATAAAACCGACCTACAACTATTCTTTCCCTCCCCTTCACTTCGTTTTCCCTTATTTTCCCTCTTTTCTACAACCAGATTCTCTTGTATCTATCACCCCTATCTATCTATCATCTCTATCTATCTATCATCTATTCTATCTATCACCCCTATCGCCTCCTCTCTCTTCTTAATACACCTAACTCACTCCTCTTACTTCTCTTGTTTCTTTTCTTCCTTTTCACTTCTTCAACCTCTTCTATGGCCTCTATCGCCTTCTCTGTTTCCCTCAGTACACCCTGCTTGCCCATCTTGCTTCTCACCCGTCAGTCCTTCTGTTACCCTTTTCGTCTCCTCTCTTCTCCTTTAAAACACCTAACCACTCCCTTTCCTGTCGGCTCTACCTTTCCATTCATCTCCTCGCCCCTCCCCACCTCTGCCACCCCTTCCATCGCCTCTCTTCTCTCTTTTCCCAACCACTCCCTTTCTTGACAACTCTATCTTTTCATTCATCTCGTAGTTCCTCCCCACCTCTGCCATCCCTCTTGACTCCTACTACTCTTCCTCCTCCTCTCTTCTTCATGAACCCAACTCGTCCCTCTCCTGTCCAGTCTACTTTTCCGTTCATCTCTCCACCTCTCCCATCCTCCCACCTCGACGACGGCAAGGACAAGGGTGAGTGGGAGGGTCAAGACGATGTCCCCAAGTTGTCTCCCTCAAGTTGTCCCCCTCAAGTTGTCCCTGCCAAGTTGTCCCCGCCAAGTCCGGTTCGGGGGTACGTGTTGGTCGGCCCGGGGAGTACCAGGTTTGGCGGCCGCGTGTGTACCTCCAAGATTATTGAGTAGAGGAACCGCCGCCTGCAAGACTCTGACATGGCGGGACACGAGGAGGCGTCAGGTTAATTGAATGCCTCGGTGTTCACGAATACATCAAGAAGAAGGAATTAGTCAACAGAGAGAAGTTACAATGGAATGGACTGTTGGGTTGACGGGCCACCACCTGCAAGACACAGGACTGCGTTAAGTTAGACTCAAGATATTAAGTTGTCCAGGGAGCCCTATATGGCTGTCCAACCCAGTAAGGGAAAATGAGGACGTTAAATAAGTAAAAGAAGAAGACGAAGAAAGAGAAAAATACAAAAGAAGAAGGAGAAAAAGGGTATCCTAAATGTTTCAAAATTTTACGCACGTTGTTTTCAGAATGTCTAATGATTGCAAAAAACGTTGCAAGAAATTACTCGACGAAAAAGCTTCAATGAAATTGCGTAATTTAGTAAAACAGCGTAAAATATGTAGCACAGGACACGGAAATGCATTCGGTTCCCTGAAATACCTTAGCGTTGCAGAATACATTAATTAAGATAAATTTTTTCAGAATATATTAAGCATGTTTCCAAAGCACAATGAAATGTCAAATTTTTTTTAAAATCCTCAAACTCGTTTTAAAATATGCCGCCAAAATGTCAGGATATCAACATTGATCACTAAAGAATGGACGAAGTAATAAAATTTTCGCAAAACAAAACACTCCTGAATTCACTAAAATAACAAGTCCGCAAAATATAAAAAGAATAGGGAGAAGCGTTTAATATGAATCAACTAAAATATCAAGTCTACAAAATATAAAAAGAATAGGGAGAAGCGTTTCATATCATCGTTAGGAAAATGCCTTTACTATAGCAAGAAAATGTAACATCCTAATCATGCAGACTACACGGGAAAAACGAAATCAGCGAAACACATTTAAAAGTATCGCGACATTCCAATAAAGGCGCATTACATCGTTAGCAGAAACCCTCGAAAATGTGGAGACAGCCGCGCGCCCTTAAGTACGTTAGGAAGTTCGGGGCCGCCTTTGTCTTGCGAGCATTAAGTTTACAGACTGACTCCGGGAATATAAAGTGTGCAAACCGTATTACGCGCGCCGCCCCGGATGAGCGGAATATCTTGGGGGGAAAAAGTGCAAAATCTTCAAAAACTTTCCTTCTGCTGTAAATTTTTATAGACCGCCTCGCGCCGTGCCTTTGTTTCCGCGCCCGAAGGTTATTCCTCCAGCGCGTCCCCGCCTCGCCGCTCCTGTCGACGGGGAAAAAAATAAAAGTGCAGCGTAATTATATTTCAACCTGCGGAAAGCCTGTGTGTGTGTCCATTAATTAAGGTAATCAGAAAATCCACCACACCTGTTCCTCCTCCTCCACCCCCCCCCCCTCTCTCTCTCTCTCTCTCTCTCTCTCTCTCTCTCTCTCTCTCTCTCTCTCTCTCTCTATCTATTTATCTATATATATTCTATCTATATATTTAACACACACACACACACACACACACACACACACACACACACACACACACACACACACACACACACACACACACACACACTTTATGCCACATCAATGTTGAAAAAGTGCATTGCCTCACGCGCCTCGTTTCCGCCGAGAGAGAGAGAGAGAGAGAGAGAGAGAGAGAGAGAGAATAACAATCAGACGTTACAAGCGCGTCGATAATAGAGGGAAGCTTTCATGTTATAATCTCTCGTTTTGTCGTAATTATCTCTCGTTTGCATAATTATCAGTGGGCCGGTGTGTGTGTGTGTGTGTGTGTGTGTGTGTGTGTGTGTGTGTGTGTGTGTGTGTGTGTGTGTGTGTGTGTGTGTGTGTGTGTGTGTGTGTGTGTGTGTGTGTGTCTGTCTGTCTATCTGTCTGTCTGTCTGTCTGTGTCTGTCTATGTGTGTGTGTGTGTGTATCTGTCTGTCTGTCTGTCTGTCTGTGTCTGTCTGTGTCTGTGTGTGTGTGTGTGTGTGTGTGTGTGTGTGTGTGTGTGTGTGTGTGTGTGTGTGTGTGTGTGTGTGTGTGTGTGTGTGTGTGTGTGTGTGTGTGTGTGTGTGTGTGTGTGTGCGATGGAAATTAAATGCGTGTGTATGTATGCTATCTAGTCTAGTCCATCTTGTCACACACACACACACACACACACACACAACATGTAGGAACAGGGAGGAATGGACACACTAACGGGGATGGGGGGTATACAGCAACACACACACACACACACACACACACACACAGTCCCGGGGCGCCTGTCAATGCCTCGTCGCGTCATAAAGTGCCGAAAAAATGTCCAGAGTTGAATTTTTCCGCCGACAGGAATAGGTTGGAAGTTGAAAATTATTCGCGGGGAAAATTTCCATGTGAATAGCGGCATTCCGTCCCTCGTGAGGCGCGGAGGAGGAGGAGGAGGAGGAGGAGGAGGAGGAGGAGGAGGAGGAGGAGGAGGAGGAGGGGAGGAGGAGGAGGAATATAGTTGGAAGAGGAGGGTAGATCACTGTAGGTCACGGTGTCTTGTGAGAGAGAGAGAGAGAGAGAGAGAGAGAGAGAGAGAGAGAGAGAGAGATGGTAGCGCCTGGAAAATACTGGATGTTAAGGATTAGCATTATTTTATATCTTTTGCAATTATTTTCGGTAAGGAAATCCAGACGGGAGTTTAGTAAAAAGAAATCAAGTGGTTTTTTTTTTAAATGAAATTAGAAAAACATAGTCATTACATTTTTATTATTATTATTATTATTATTATTATTATTATTATCATTATCATTATCATTATCATTATTATTATTATTATTATTATTATTATTATTATTATTATTATTATTATTTCCATTATAATTAGATTTTTTTTCATTATTATTACTTGAACAATTGAAAAATGTAAGATTAACACGATGATGCAGAGAAAACATGCAGTCAAATGTTTTAAAAGAGGAGGATGGAAGAGACAACGAAGATAAAGAGATAAGAAGAGGACAAAGAAAAAGAAGACGGAAGAGGAAGGAGTTGGAAGTTACAATGCGGAGGAAAAATGGGAGAAGAAGAAAAGAATAAGAAGAGAAGAAGAGAAAGGAAAGAAAAAGAAAACTTCATTTGCCGAGGCCTTATTCATGCCTCGCTTTGTTATCGGAGAGAGAGAGAGAGAGAGAGAGAGAGAGAGAGAGAGAGAGAGAGAGAGAGAGAGAGAGAGAGAGAGAGAGAGAGAGAGAGACCTTGATGGATGGTGGCGCAGGAAGAGACTTTGTAAGCCTTAGCTTGGCTCTCTTATATTTCTCTCCTCCTCCTCCTCCTCCTCCTCCTCCTCCCATTCCCCCTTGACCTCCTCCTCCACCACCACCATTCATCTATCTCTCCCCCCCTCCCTCCTCCTCCCTCCTTTCCTCTTCTCCTCCCTCCCTCCCTCCAATTTTCCTTCTTCCTCTTTCCAAGTCTCTCCTGCTATCTTATTCTCCTCTTCCTTCTTCTGTTCCTGATCCTGCTACCGCTCCTTAATCTTCCTCCTCCTTCTTCTTCTCTCCCTACTCCTCCCCTTCTTCCTCCTCTTCCTCTTCCTCCTCCTCGTCTTCCACCACCCCCAAACCTAGCAATTGACCTCTGCCACCTCCCTCACCGTCTCCTCCTCCTTCACTTCCTCTTCCTCCTTCTCCTCCTCCTCCTCCTTCCCTAAAGAATGCATTTAGGCGGAGTGGTAAGGGAGGGATGGAGGGAAAGTGTGCATAGCTGGAATGAAGAGGGAGAGAAGTGAAGGGTGAAGCATTTGGAGAAAGGTAGAGGAAGGAAAGGAGATGGGAGAGGAGTATAGGAGAGAGAGAATATTGGAGGATAGGAGGAAAGGAGGGAGGTGGAAGAAGTGTGAGGAAGAATAAGAGGACATGGTAAAGGAAAGGGAGGTGGAATAGAAGGAATAAAGAAGAGGTGGGGTGGATAAAAGAAAAGAACGAAAGAAGTAAAGAAGGAAGAAAGAGAGCAAGAAGGAACGAAGAAAACAAAGAAAAAGAAAGAAAGGAAGACAAAGAAGAAATCAAGAAAGAAAAAGAAGGAATGAAAGAAAGAAAGAAGGAAGGAAGGCAAGAGAGAGAGAGAGAGAGAGAGAGAGAGAGAGAGAGAGAGAGAGAGAGAGAGAGATGTAGGAAAGATAGAGATAACAGAGAACAGAAACTGAAGCGCCTGATTGAAAAAAAAAGTAAATAAAAGTTAGCGAAGTGTAGGAATAGGAAATCGAAGAGAGAGAGAGAGAGAGAGAGAGAGAGAGAGAGAGAGAGAGAGAGAGAAGGGAATAGAGATAGAGAGAGAAAAAAAAAAGAACAGCTGTAAATGCATAGAATGAAGACTTGGGAGAGAACAACAATCAAGGTTTTTCGAAGTGAGAGAGAGAGAGAGAGAGAGAGAGAGAGAGAGAGAGAGAGAGAGAGAGAGAGAGAGAGAGAGAAAACTGCACGGATTGGAATGGAACGAGAAAATGGAAAGAGAAGGAACGGTGCCGTGAAGGAAGGAGACAGAAGAGAATGGGGAATGAAAAGGAGGAGGAGGAGGAGAACACGAAAAAAATAAAAGAACAACAAAAAATGAAAAAAAAAAGAGCGAGAGGAAAAGTAGAATGAGATGGAAAATTTTAGGAGCAGCGAGTAGCGGTCTTTTTTTTTTTTTTTGGTTGTTGTTGTTGTTGTTTCCTTTTTTTGTGCCCTTGTGCTGTCTCCTTTGTTGTAAAAAAAAAAGAAAGAAAGGAGGAAAAGGGAGAGGAAGAGGGCAAGTTATAATCGTGGAGGTGGAGGAAGAGGAAGTGAGGAAGAAATTGCAGGAGGTGGAAGAAGATGAGTATTGAGGAAAATCAGATGAAGTTTTGAGGGAAAGCAGAAAAGGAGGAAAAAAATAGGAGAAAAAAAGATAAGAAAAAACGATAAAAAGATAAAGACGGATAAGGACTTTGGTCGATGTCTGGAGATTTTTTTCTTTATTCTTTTGTTATTTTCATATATTTATTCTCCTATTTTTATACCTTTCCTGTCTAGTTTGTTTGCTATTTTCGAATTTTGAAAGAAGTAGAATTCTCTCTCTCTCTCTCTCTCTCTCTCTCTCTCTCTCTCTCTCTCTCTCTCTCTCTCTCTCTCCACTTACCTTCAACCATCAGTTTCCTATCTCTCGCTTGATGGAAACACCAGGGAATTCCTACCTCCTCCTCCTCCTCCTCCTCCTTCTTTCACTTCTTCTCCTCCTCCTCGTCCTCCTCCTCCTTTTCGTCCTCCTCCTCCTCCTTCTCGTCCTCCTGCTCCTCCTCCTCCTTTTCCTCCTCTTACTCCTCCTCCTCCTCCTCCTCCTCCTCCTGCTTGTGTCCTTGGAACTGGCGGCTGCAAGTTCCCATTGGAGGAGAGAAGAGGAGGGAAGGAGGGAAAAAAGAGGAAGGATTGAGATGGGACTTGGAGAAGGAACTTGACGAGAGGAGGAGGAGAAGGAGAAAAAGAAGAAGAAAAAGAAGAAGAAGAAGAAGAAGAAGATAGGTTAGAATCGAAGATGGAAAGTTGGGGAGAAGCAGGAAGAGTAGGGGAAGAAAGAAGATGAAAGGAAATGAAGGGGAAGGTTGGGGAGGAGGAGGAGTAGAAGAAAGAAAAGGAAATGGAGGAATGAAGAGGAAGTTTGAGAAGTAGAAAGAGAAGGAGGAATTAAAAAAAAAAGCTAGTGGTATTTTGTAATGAAGCATGGGGGGGAGGGGGGAGTGTAACATGGATAAGGGGAGTGGGGGCTAAAAATTGGTGTGGGAGGAGGGGGGAGTTGTTGACTGAAGGGGGAGGGGAAGTTGAATTTAAATGATGTGTTGGGAGAGAGTGGGAGGGAGGGTGACTAAACTGAAGATGTGGAGGTGTGGATAGAAGGAAGTGTAGGCGGAAGAGGAAGGGGTGAGTGGGCTAAGGATGGGTGGAGGAGGTGGGGGAGGTGTGGAAGGAAGGGGAAAGGGGGAGTTATAGATAGGAGATGTGTGGGGGAGAAGGGGAGGGGGGGGGTGGGGCTCAGGGTGGGTATGGGAGATGGGAGGAAGATGGAAGTTTTAGGTATGTGTCGGGGGAGTGGGAGGAGGAGGGGGAGGATTGGAGATAAATTGTGTTGGAGGGGAGGGAGGGAGGAGTTGGAGATGGGGTGTGTGGAGAGAGAGAGAGAGAGAGAGAGAGAGAGAGAGAGAGAGAGAGAGAGAGAGAGAGAGAGAGAGAGAGAGAGAGAGAGAGAGAGAGAGAGAGAGAAAGGGAAGGATTGTAATTAGTTTGTGTTGGGGGAGAGGGAGTTGCCTGGGCTAAGGATGGGAAGGGGAGTGAATGGAAGGGGGAAGGGGGACTGTAAGTGTGTTGGGGGGAGGAGTGGCTTAACTAAAGATGGGTGGGTGTGGTCAGGGAGGGTAAGTTGTTGGTAGGAGGTGTGTAAGGGGGAGGGGAAGGGAGAGGGGGTGGCTGGACTAAGGAGGGTGTGGAAGGGAGGAGGAGGGGGATAGATGGCTGGGCTTAGGAAGGGTTGGGGTGGAGTGAGGGAGGTGTGGAGGAAAGAGGGAAGGGGGCTTTTAAGTAGGTGTAGGTAACAGAGGGAGAGGGAGGGAGGCTGAATGCGTGTCCAGTGAGTGTCATGTCAGGAGTGGGAGACAAATAATCTTGGGCCATACAAGACCCGGGGCCCATTCAGCGTTGCCAAACTATCGTACTCATCGCATTTCATTTTCGTAGTTGCTGACCGATAACTATAACAACAAAGAACGAAAAACATCAATATTCAAGAGTTTTAGCACTAACTTTGATTTTCTCACGTTACTTGTGTAGGTACGAGCGTTTGAGGCATAAAAATGATAGATACGATATGTGGTTAATACGATAATTTGGCAACGCTGGGCCCATTATCCTTTTTTTATTCCTGTTTGTCCCTTTTTTTTTTTTTGTGGGTGTTTATCACGAGGCGGCCATCAAACTTACACAGAAAGAAAGAAAAACTCCCGTACCTATTTATCCTTTTATCTTCTTCCTGTCTTCTTTTTTTCCTTTATTTTTACAAACTTACGCAGAAAGAAAGAAAAAATCTCCCTTACCTATTTATCCTTTTATCTTATTCCTGTCTTCTTTTTTTCCTTTATTTTTACAAACTTACGCAGAAAGAAAGAAAAAATCTCCCTAACCTATTTTTCCTTTTATTTTATTCCTGTCTTTTCTTTTTTCCTTTTTTTTTACAAACTTACACAAAAAGAAAGAAAAACTCCCGTACCTATTTATCCTTTTATTTTATTCCTTTCTTTTCTTTTTTTCCTTTATTTTTACAAACTTACACAAAAAGAAAGAAAAACTCCCGTACCCATTTATCCTTTTATCTTATTCCTGTCTTTTCTTTATTTCCTTTATTTTTACAAACTTAAACAAAAAGAAAGAAAAAAAACTCCCGTACCCATTTATCCTTTTATCTTCTTCCTGTCTTCTTTTTTTCCTTTATTTTTACAAACTTAAACAAAAAGAAAGAAAAAAAACTCCCGTACCCATTTATCCTTTTATCTTCTTCCTGTCTTCTTTTCTTCCTTTATTTTTACAAACTTACACAGAAAGAAAGAAAAAATCTCCCTAACCTATTTTTCCTTTTATTTTATTCCTGTCTTCTTTTTCTTCCTTTTTTTTACAAACTTACAGAGAAGGAAGAAAAAGCTCCTCACCCACTCATTCCTCTTTTTCTTTTTATGTCTTTCCTTTTTTTTATTTCATGTTCTTTTTTTTTCAATCTTACAGAGAATGAAGAAAAAAATACGCTACCTATTTCTTTTTTTCTTTTTTTTCTTTCTTTTCTTTTTTTCAAATTTACAGAAACAATCCCTTTTCTAGTCCTCCCTTTTCTTTTCTTTTTCTTTCCCTTTTTTCTTTTTTTTCATTTTCTTTTTTTTCCAAATTTGCAAAGAAAGGAAAAAAGATCCCTTACCTATTCCTACTTTTCTTATTATTTTCCGTCTTTCATTTTTCATTTTTCATTTTCTTTTTCCAAATTTACAGAGAAAGGATAAAACTCTCCTACCTATTCCTCTTTTCTCTTTCATTTCTGTCTTTCCTTTTGTTTTATTTTTCCTTTTTTCCTTTTTTTTCAAACTTATACAAGAATTAAACGAATTCTCTTCCTATCCCTCCTTTTATCTTTTTATTCTGTTTTCTTTCTCTCTTTCCTCTTTTCCTTTTCTTCAGGCTTACAAAAAGGAAAAATCCCCTATTTAGTTCTTTAATCTTTTATTTGGCTTATTTTTTTCTCTTTCCTTTCCTCCTTTTTTACCCTTTTATTTTTATTTTTTATTATCGTACCACACTTGTGAAAAATCGAGGGGATATAATTATTATTTTCAAGACTCGACAGGCAATACTGCTCCAACGCTGGGAATGAATATGATAATTTTTCCTTTTAATGAGAAAAGTTCAATTATCGCGACAATCGTTTTGCTTTATAATGAGAAAATCAAGCGAGGGATCCGGGAAATTATTTTGTTAGCATTGATTGCACGCGATAATTCAGCCGCCATTTCAATCGTACAACAACTTTATAAACTTGAAATTAATTATGATTCCCGACGCGGCGTGGTTCACCTTTATTGGCACCAGAACAGCAAACAGCTTCATGTGTTGATAATCATTCTTGTCTCGGCTTGAAGCAATTTTATTAATATTAGGACAGTAAGCAGCTTGATGTGTTGAGTTATCATTCTTGTTGCGGCTTGAAGCACTTTTTATTAATATTAGGACAGTAGGCAGCTTGCACCACCTCTATTAAATTATTATTATTATTACTTTTTATTTATTAGGTCATGAGGGGTCTTTGTGGTGCAGTGGTTAGCACACTCGGCTCACAACCGAGAGCCCGGGTTCGATTCCCGGGGGGAGTGGAAAAATTTGGGCGGCTTTTCCGATACCCTACGCCCATGTCCACCCAGCAGTGAATGGGTACCAGGTATTAATCGGGGGTTGTGTCCCGTCTCCTGGGATCTGTTCCCTTCTCCTATAATTCCTTCCCCTTCTGTCTCTCTCCGGCATATGACCACAGATGTTGCGCCGACAAAACGAAACTTTCCAACTATTAGGTTCTGCCTTTAGCGCCGGTTGGCTTTTCTTGAGGGGCCTCTTGGACGACCCCAGCCCGTTAGTGGCGCAGGCGAATTTGATTTATAGTGGCTGCCGTGATGTATGACTCCTGCTTGGCCCATGCTGCCCCCCGGTGCTCCACTTGAACGAAGTCGCTGAAGTTAGAGTTAATTTAAGACCTGGGCAGCATTTTTATTTTTATTTTTTATTTATTTTTTTTTTACTTTTTTTACAGCAGAGGAGTCAGTTCAAGGGCATAAAAAAAGGTAACAAATGAAAGTATCTGGGTAATCTGCCGCCACTGCGCGATAGTTTATAAAAATCAGCGTGTTTCCGTAGGACTCGAACCTTGGTACACGGGCTCACCACGTCCAGACCCTGACCACTCAGCCACCACCTCCCCCTTTGTTAGCATTAGTATAGCAGGATATATGATGCAGTGAACTCTCTAGGAAAACTAATATTCATCATCATCATCATTTAGTATTAACGACGATCTTATAATATCGCGACTTACATTTGCTAAGAGTCGTATTACAAGACATCTCGCCGCCCAAGAACACCTATTTTGACAAGGCTTTCGCAGGAGTTGTGGGCATTTCCAGGAGTAGTTTCATGACCCTGGTGGTAGTGTGACCCTTCTTCTGTACCCTGAGCCTAAAAAACACTCATTAGAACCCAACTGACCCCCTCTTTGACCTTTAGTAATAGCTGATGTGAGAAGGGAAAGTGTCTTGAAATACCAGCCTAAATGTCAAACGTCTTACTCACAGGTGCCAGATTATCGTACTTTATATATTTTTTAATTAAACCGCTAAAACAACGAGCCCATCATATATCGTATTGCTTATCATATCAACTGTGATCATATATAGTTTCTTTCCCTTTGTTACATTACTAACAAACTCAGGTCATCACATCTTTAACATGTTGTATTTTCCATTCGTGTTGTTATTTTGTACAAGGACAAATATACAAGTTTGACGATGAAAGCAAGTTACCTGAGAATATTCCATTTTTTTATTATATTTTTTCTATGATTTCTGAGTATAACAATAACATTCTCCTCCTCTTCCTTCTCCTCTTCTTCCTCCTCCTCTACTTCCACTCGTCTCCTCTTCCAGTCACTCCCCTTAACGATAGGCATTTTTCTTTTTCTCCCTTCTTATATTCATTTCTTCCTTCCTCTCCAGTTTTTACCTTTTCGTCATCCCTTCTTTTTTCCTCTTCCCTTTCCATCCTTCCTCTCCTTAACATTCTCTATTGCTTCCCATCTATTCCTCCTCGTCCCCATCCTCTTCCTCCTTGTTCTTCTCGTCTTCTTTATCTTCATCTTGCCGCCTCCTTCCCTCCATCTGTTCCTTTCTCCTCTATTTACTTTCCTCCAACATCCATTTCATCTATGCTCTCCACTCTGGTTTTCTGTCCTTTTCCCCTTCGTTACGTTCACTTTTCCCTCAATCCTTCATCCCTCACGCCCTATGCTGACTCTACTCTCACTCTTACATATCAGAATACAGACAACACAAAGAAACGAGTGAGTAAATTGAGTAAGAATATGAGTGAGTGAGTGAGTGAGGGAAGGGAGTAGCAGTATTTCTGGAGCTGCAGGAAAGTGAGTGGATGAAGAGAAATGCAAGTGAAGGAAAATATAAAATGAAAGAGAGGAAGGAAAATCGAGATGCGTTTTATTTCCGACGAGTTGAGGATGAGAGAGAGAGAGAGAGAGAGAGAGAGAGAGAGAGAGAGAGAGAGAGAGAGAGAGAGAGAGAGAGAGAGAGAGAGAGAGAGAGAGAGAGAGAGGAAAAAAGAGAATTAAAATGCGAAAAACGGATAAATGAGGGAAAATAAAATCGTGGACAAGTGGATCTGGAGAAGACATGAGGCGGTGACCCTACCCCCCTCTCTCTCTCTCTCTCTCTCTCTCTCTCTCTCTCGCTCTCGCTTTCGCTCTCTCTCTCTTTATTTTTATTCTCTCTCTCAGGTTGAATCTATCTTTAGCTCTTCTCCTATTTCTCCTCCTCCTCCTCCTCCTCCTCTTCCTCCTCCATCTACTCATCCTTTTCCCCTCTTTTGTTTTTTTTCCTTAACGTACACTCGCAATGTTTTTTTTTTCTTTATTTAATGATGGTTAACCTTTTTTATATTTTTGTTACATTAATCTTATTTTACTTCTGACCTGTTGGCTGATTGCTTAAGTGAATGGTTCAGGGATTGGTCTACTGTAGTTTTTTTTTTATTTGTTTATTTATTCACTTCTTGTTTTCATATCTGCACAGAAGGTAACACAATCCGTTTTCTTTCATTCACAGAAGTCATCCCCTTGAGCGAGAACTTCGACGCTGACTGTGAGTATTGATTTTATTTGTGTATGTATTACTACCCGCCTACACACACACACACACACACACACACACCTCACCTGGATTATAAATTGTCAGGTGAAGGCATGCCATCTCTACTCTAACTTTCTCTTCCTATTTCACTTTTACTCTCTCTCTCTCTCTCTCTCTCTCTCCATATATATGTATTTCCTTTCCCTTATTCCTATTCACGATTCTTATATATTTCCCAGTTCGTTTATCTCCTCCTCTCATCTCCCACTTATCTCTCTCTCAACTTATCTCTTTTTTCCTCCTCTTCCCCTCATTTTCCTCCTTTTCCTCGCTCCTTATCTTGTCTCTCCACTTTCATCCAGTTTATTTTCTTTCATTTTGTTCCTATTTTCTCTCTTTCCTTCGCATCATCCACCGTACTCTCTCTCTCTCTCTCTCTCTCTCCCAAGACGCCCCTGAAGCTCTTAAAGTTTCTCCCTGGGTGTTTTAGTTCAAATTTTTGGAAGGAAGAAATTCAGACCAATACCATATTTCAGGCTGCTTCCTCCTCCCTTCCCTTGCCTCGCCTCCTCCTCCTTCGTTGCTTCTTTACTTCTTTGCCTTGCCTTTCCTACGTCTTCCTTCCTTCCTTCCTCGCTTCCCATGCCTTGCTTCCTTCTTTCCCCCCTTCTTTCCACCTTTATCTCGCTTTGCTTCCTTCTTTCTCTCGCCTTTCCTTCTTCCCTTCTTCCTTCTATTCCGCTTCCTCCTTCCTTCATCTTCTTTCCTTTGCCTCTTTTCTTTTCCTCTACCTTCTCCTTCCTTCCTTCTCTCACCATTCCTCCATCTTCCTTACTTCATTCCTTGCCTAGTTTTGCTTATTTCTTTCCTTCCTTCCTTCCCTTGATATTTTTCTCTTCCTTCCTTCTCTTACCTTACCTCCTTTCTTCCATCCTTCTCTCGCCTTTCCTCCGTCTTTCTTCATTCTCTCTCCTTCCCTCCCTCTTGCTTCCTTCCTCCCTTCCCTTGCCTTACCTCCTTCTTCATTCCCTCCTCCCTTCCCTCCCCTTTCCTCCGTTTTCCTTCCACACTTCTCCAGTTCTCTCTCCTTTACTTTCTATATATTCTCCTCCTCTCCTTCATTCTCCTTTCGTTTTATGTTCTCTCTTCATCTTCTCCTCTGATATATTCTCCTCTTGATATATTCTCCTCTCCTTTCCTACCTTCACTTCTCAAATCCTCTCCTCTCTTCCTCTCTCTTTCCTTTCCTCCTCCTCCTCCTCCTCCTCTTCCTTATCTTCTTCACCTTGTCCAAACTCTTTCCTTCAACCTCTCCTTTATCGCCTTCATCTTTTCCTCTTTATCCTCCTTTACTCTCTTCTTCTCTCCTCTCCTCTGCTCACCTTTAGTCATCTTCCAAAAAGTTTCCTCCTACCTGTGAGTGTGTGTGTGTGTGTGTGTGTGTGTGTGTGTGTGTGTGTGTGTGTGTGTGTGTGTGTGATTTTTGCCTTCATGAATCGACTGTAATGGAAAAAAAAAGAACAAGGAAGTGAAGAGGAAATAGGACAAGTGTTAATGAGGTAATGGTGAGAGAGAGAGAGAGAGAGAGAGAGAGAGAGAGAGAGAGAGAGAGAGAGAGAGAGAGAGAGAGAGAGAGAGAGAGAGAGAGAGAGAGAGAGAATATTGTTATTGTTCTTATTGGTGGTGGTCAAGGCGTTATTGGGGGCGATATTGAGAGGGAGGCAAGGCTTAGTTCGCAAGTGGCCACAGTGGTAGAAGGAAGTAAAGATAGGGAGGTGATGATGGTGGTCGTGATGGGAACAAGAGAAGAAAGGAAGGATAAGCTTGGTGATGATAGTAGCGAGGAAAACTGTCCGAGAGCTGATGAAGATAATGGGAAAAGGGAAAGATAGGGAGGGAAAATGTGTTGGGGAGAGGAAAAGAAATAGAGGAAAAGCGTATTGCTGTTAGTTGCTGTAGCGTCGATATTGGTTGGGGTCGTGGTGGTGGTGGTAGGGTAGCTGAGAAAGGGTAGTGAAAAGAAGAGAGGAAGCAGGTGATACTATTGGTGATGGTGGTGGTGATAGCGCTGTAGATGGTGATGATGGTAGGGGTTTTAGCAATAGAAGAAATAATGGTAGTAATAGTGATTTTGCATGTGGTGGTTCTGGTGGAAAAGGAGGTAGTGGGAGTGGTGGTCGTGTTGGTGGTGGTAGTCCTAGAAAGAATGGTGGTGGTAGTGAGTTAGATGGTGGTGATGATGGTGTTCGTAGAGGTGCAGCAGAGGTGGTGGTGGAAGAAGTAGTAGTAGTAGTAGTAGTAGTAGTAATAGTTGTAGTAGTAGAAATAGTAGCAAGTAATAGCAAGAGGAGAGTATTAAGACACCTATCCAACCGAAATTGACCTCACTTTTGGCCACTCATCTATACATTCTTATTGGGGCAGTGATTAGCGGGCTTTTTTTTCTTAATCATTATCCTTTTGCCCTTGAGCTGCTTCCTTTACTGTAAAAAAATTGTAGTAGTAGTAGTGGTAGTAGTAGTAATAGTAGTAGTTGTAGTAGTAACAGTAGTGGTGGTGCTGGTGTTCAAAGGGTGAGGAATGAACACGATCAGGTGGGCCTCTCAGGTGAACGAGCGACTGGAGTGTTATTGTTGTGTTCGCCTGTCGCGGGGAGAGGCGAGGAGAGGCGCGGAGATTAAGAGTGAGAGGGAGAGGGAAGGCGAGGGTGTGAAAGAGAGGGAGAGGAAGGCCGAGGGTGTTGGAGAGGGAGAGGGAGAGGGTGCGGGTTAGGATGAGAGGGTGAGGACACTGGCGTTGACTCGTATAGAGTGAGAAAAGTCGAGAGAGAGAGAGAGAGAGAGAGAGAGAGAGAGAGAGAGAGAGAGAGAGAGAGAGAGAGAGAGAGAGAGAGAGAGAGAGAGAGAGAGAGAGAGAGAGAGAGAGAGAGAGAGAGAGAGAGAGAGAGAGAGAGAGAGAAAAAATAAGAGAAACGGAGAGTTGTAAAGACGTGGAAACAGATGATAGAGAGATATATTAACAGAGAGAGAGAGAGAGAGAGAGAGAGAGAGAGAGAGAGAGAGAGAGAGAGAGAGAGAGAGAGAGAGAGAGAGAGAGAGAGAGAGAAACTGCGTTAGATCGACAGCAATAACAAAAACAACAACAGCAAGAGAGAGCGAGGGAAAAAAAATAGGCATTCCATTTTTTATTTTCATCTCAAACTAAAATAACGTGAAACATGTATCATTAATTGGTCGACATTTCAACCCATTTAAAAAGTGATGAAGGGTGTTGCGTTTCGCCCCCCCCCCTCCCCCCTTAACCCTCTCCCCCTCCCTCTCCCCATCATTTTTAATTCCCAAACCTTTAACGCTTATTTTTTTCCATATCAAATCTGGGTCGCATTAAATTAAGCCGTAAAAAAAGTGTTCGCGCGAGTCGTTTTTTCGTCACTCCGCTCTTTAATATTCGCCAGACAAATGTTGCCTCGGTTTGGATATTCATTCATGCTATTTAGTTTTTTTCTCTCCTTTTCACTGTTTTCTTCCAGATGTTTATATTCTTTCCTTTTCACTGTTTTCTTCCAGATGTTTATATTCTTTCCTTTTCACTGTTTTCTTCCAGATGTTTATATTCTTTCCTTTTCACTGTTTTCTTCCAGATGTTTATATTCTTTCCTTTTCACTGTTTTCTTCCAGATGTTTATATTCTTTCCTTTTCACTGTTTTCTTCCAGATGTTTATATTCTTTCCTTTTCACTGTTTTCTACCAGATGTTTATATTCTTTCCTTTTCACTGTTTTCTTCCAGATGTTTATATTCTTTCCTTTTCACTGTTTTCTTCCAGATGTTTATATTCTCTCCTTTTCACTGTTTTCTTCCAGATGTTTATATTCTTTCCTTTTCACTGTTTTCTTCCAGATGTTTATATTCTTTCCTTTTCACTGTTTTCTTCCAGATGTTTATATTCTTTCCTTTTCACTGTTTTCTTCCAGATGTTTATATTCTCTCCTTTTCACTGTTTTCTTCCAGATGTTTATATTCTCTCCTTTTCACTGTTTTCTTCCAGATGTTTATATTCTTTCCTTTTCACTGTTTTCTTCCAGATGTTTATATTCTTTCTTTTTCACTGTTTTCTTCCAGATGTTTATATTCTTTCCTTTTCACTGTTTTCTTCCAGATGTTTATATTCTTTCCTTTTCACTGTTTTCTTCCAGATGTTTATATTCTTTCCTTTTCACTGTTTTCTTCCAGATGTTTATATTCTTTCTTTTTCACTGTTTTCTTCCGGATGTTTATATTCTTTCTTTTTCACTGTTTTCTTCCAGATGTTTATATTCTTTCTTTTTCACTGTTTTCTTCCGGATGTTTATATTCTTTCCTTTTCACTGTTTTCTTCCAGATGTTTATATTCTTTCCTTTTCACTGTTTTCTTCCAGATGTTTATATTCTTTCCTTTTCACTGTTTTCTTCCAGATGTTTATATTCTTTCCTTTTCACTGTTTTCTTCCAGATGTTTATATTCTTTCCTTTTCACTGTTTTCTTCCAGATGTTTATATTCTTTCCTTTTCACTGTTTTCTTCCAGATGTTTATATTCTTTCCTTTTCACTGTTTTCTTCCAGCAGTTTATTTATTTTTCTTCTCAGGGTTTTTTTTTCAGTTTTCTTCCATCATTTTTTTTTCTTTGTTTTATTCTCGTTTTTTTTTCACTGTTTTCTTCCAGCGGTTTATTTTTTTTTCACTGTTTTCTTCCAACAGGTGTATTTTTCGCTGGTGTCTTTTATGTATTAGGATTTTTTTATTTTCTTTCATTTTTAAAACGCTCTGCTAAGTCTTGTTTCGTCGTTTGGATTTTTTTTATTCCTGTCATTTATTTATTTATTTATTTGTTTTCTTCCAGCAGATTTTTCTAATGTTTTCTTCTTTTTACTTCCGCGTCGATATCATGATGCAAGTCCATTTCTACATTTTACTTTTATATCTTTGTTTATTTTATTCGTCTTTTTAATTCGTCGATTGTCCCTCACTCATTTATAATTTCCTCGTCTATATATATTTTTTTCCTCGTATAATGACAAGGTTTCTGCTTTCTCTTATTCGTATTTTTCCATCGGTTATTTCTCCCTCTCTCTCTCTTTTCCCCCACTCTCTGTAATTGTTTTTTCTTCGTGTGATTTATTTTTATTCCTTTCGCAACTCCTCGGCGTTTCTCTTTGAGCTCGCCCACTGAGGACTCGAAGCAAGAAGGTGATGACTCGGGGCGAAGATTGCGAGGCGTTTGAGTCACGTTCTTAACTCTCGACTCCTCCGGTACACCCTCTTGGCTTTCTAAAATATTTCCTCGGCACAAAGATGCTCCGATGTTTTTTTTTATATATTTCCTGACACACACTGGTGCACCTCGCTGAGCCTGCACACCATTACACTGATGACACTTTACCTGGTACATTTTTTTATCAACCTGAATTATTTGCTTCTTTATCATCACTTTGGGTCGTATTTTACAACATTTCGTCGCCCAAGTTCACATATCTGATGAGGTTTTCGTATGAGTTGAGGTCATTTCCAGAAGTAGCTTTATGACCCTGTTGGTAGTTTGACCCTTCTTCTGTACCATGAACCTGAAACACTTTTTTATCAATCTGAATTATTTACTTCCTCATTATCACTTTGGGTCGTATTTTAAAACATTTCGTCGCCCAAGTTCACATATTTGACAAGGCTTTCGTATGAGTTGAGGTCATTTCCAGGAGTAGTTTTATAACCGTGTTGGTAGTTTGACCTTTCTTCTGTACCATGAACCTGAAGAAACACTCATAAGAACCCGACTGTCCAACTCTTTGACCTTTAGAAATAGCTTACGTGAGAAGCGGAAGTGTATGATACCGATCTTTATCTGGTTCACTTTTTCCGTTATTCGCGGGTGTATATATATTTTTTTTTGGAACTGTTAATCCGTAAGGGGAAGGGGAGAGGAAGAGAAAAAGGGAATGATGGGGAGGGGCGGAAGGGAAACGTGAGGCAAGAAAAGAAGCAATGGATACAGAGACAAGTTGAAGGTTGGGTAAAGGGTATAATTTGTCACATTTATTCTAGTTAATGATAAGCCTTGTTTCTCAGACACGCTTTCTGGTACACTATTTTGTCCGTTGAACTTTTACCTTCTACACCTTGCATCTGTTGAACGCCGCCGCCGCCTCCTCCTTGGCGACGCAACGCTATACAGATTAATTAATTTCTCTTTATTTTTTTTATTACCTCTTTTCGGTTTCACTTTTCCCTATATCCCTATATTTTGTTGTGTCTTTAGTTTGTTTTATGATTTTCTGTCAAAATTTTCAATACTCATTTTTTTTATTTGGTGACTAATTTGCGGCATATATTTACGTAGTAGTTTTCGTTAAAATTGTGTTTTTTCGTATAGAAGTCCTCGGCAGACCGTATTGGCTATGCACGCAGCGCCACACTCGACCACCCGGAGAACTGTCTTGGGGAGCTCCGATTCAGTTTTCCAACCGGATGCCAACGAGAACACAAACAAGTTCATATGTAGCAAAAACTTATTTAGAGGTAATGGTAAAGACTGAATAACTGCATATTAGTATATTGCCACAACATGAATGGTTTACATTGTTCACGAGTGGTTACTTGGGTAAAGCGTCGCCGTTGCCATGGTGAAGCACGCGGGGTCCCCTAGCGGCTAAGAGGCGAACTGATAGCCAATACGGTCTACACACACACACACACACACACACACACACACACACACACACACACACACACACACGAGCGTAGCTAATTTCCATTACATCACATTAAGGTAAATGCTCACAAACACACCGATATAAATGAAACGCGGATGCTGATTCCCGCAGACTTTTCACAAAAAAATCTACAAATAGTTTTCAGTTCCGTTTTGGTTTCGGACAGAGTTGAAATTAATGTTTTTTTTTAATGAAAGAAAGAAAGGAAGGGAAAAAGGGAGAGTAAAGCAGAAGGAACAAACAGCTTGAAGAGTAGAATAGGGAAAGCTGGAACGGACTGAGGAGGATGGAGAGTGAAAAAAAGAAAGAAAAATATATAGAAACGCTGGAGAGTACGAAAAGGGGAGGGGAGGTAAGGGAGAAAGGGTAACAAAGGTGAAGCTACGAACGTTAAAAAAGGGAAAGGCCGGAAGAAATTTGAAGACTACGAAAAAAAGAGAAGCGAAAAAAGGGAAATGGGGAAATGTTAAAAAAAAAGTGTGTAAGGAAAAGAAGAGAAGGCTTGAGAGTAGAGAAAGAAGAAGTGAGGTAAAAGGAAAACGGGAAAAGATAAGTAAAGGAAAAAGTAGGAAAAGGAGAGAAAGATAATTTGAGGAGTAAGGGAAAAGGAGAGGAGGGGAAAACATGAAGATGTGAAGGGAGGGAAACGTGGGACAAGAAACGAAGAGAAAAATACATAATACAAAGAGGAGAAGTGGGGTAAAACAGGGAAGAAAGGGTAATAGAGGAAAGGGTAGAGAAGGGAAAGAAGAGAAAGATCAGAGACGATTCGAAGAGGAGGAAGAAAGGAAAATACGTATACGAAGAAAAACTTGTGATCAGAATATATAGAACAAAGAGAAGAAGAGAGGTAAGAGAAACAGAGAATAAAAGGTAATAGAGGAAAGGGTAAGGAAAAGAAAGAGACAATTTGAAGAGTGAGGGGAAGGGGAGAGGAAGAGAAAAAAGGGAATGATGGGAAGGGACGGAAGGGAAACGTGAGGCAAGAAAAAGAAGCGATGGATATAGAGACAAGTTGAAGGTTGGGTAAAGGGTGCGGGAGGGAGGAAGGGACAGGTTGAAAGGCTGTAACAAGGGGAAGGAAAGGGAGGGAGAAAGGGAGTGTGACAGAGTGAATATTGATGTCTCTAAGCCGTTTGACAGTGATGGGAGCGTAAGGGGGGTGGGGGTGATGGTACAGGGGGGGAGTCTGGGGAGGGGTGTTAGTGTTGGGAACGGGGAAGGACGGGGGGAAGGGTCTTGACGAAGGAGGGAAAGAATAACACTGTGTACCTTTAGCTCTACTGTGTGTGTGTGTGTGTGTGGTAGAGGTCGTGGGGTACTTTGCTCATGTGTTTGTAATGTTTGAGTAAAAGTTTGGTTATGTAAATACTATAAAGAAAAAAATAGTAAAGTGTGTTGATTTATTATATGGAACTAGACAGCGCGGGCGTGGCGTATTAAGATTAGGTAATTAAAAAAGCGGTACTTGGTTACTAATGTTCTGAACAGCTTTTTAATTCTAAGTAGTTTAAAGAGAAACGAAAGTGGATGGAATGATGTGGATGACAGACACTAAATGGAATAATGAACGCGAACTAAAGCAAGTGAAAAACAAGAACAGTGAAGAAGAAAAAAAGTAAACTACCAATAAGAGAGATGATGAGAGGACAGACACGAGCAAAGAACAGGAAGTGAAAAGGTCAAGGACTCTGAATGATGGAAAGTAAAAAGAGTAAATTAGCTATATGAGGGACGGTGTGAGGAGTAAGTAAGTCAGTGAGTCAGTGAGTTAGTGAGGGATTAATGGAAAGAAAAGTGAGCATAAAGTGGAATTCAAATTTGAGGTCGCAAGGAGAGGAACGAGGGGGATAAAAATACTGAAGGATAACACGTAAAGAAAACGATCTATCAGTAAGAGGGACGATGCAAGGAGTAAATGAGAGAGGGATGCTGAGGAATGAAGGGAGTGGAAAGAAAAGAGAGTATAGAGTGGAATACAAATTTGAGGTAGCAAGGAGAGGAACGAGGGGGATAAAAATACTGAAGGATAACACATAAAGAAAACGATCTATCAGTAAGAGGGACAATGCAAGGAGTAAATGAGAGAGGGGTGATGAAGGATGAAGTGAGTAGAGGCGAGAATGAAGAAGAATACAAAAATGAGAAAGCGATATGAGGGAAGAGAATGACAAGGACACTGAAAGATAAAAAAATAAAGAGTGAACTGGAAACAAATGGATGAATTGAGGAATGAGAGAGTGAGTGATACCGAGGGATTAAGTTAGAGAGAGAAAAAAAAGAATGAGAGAGATATAAAAATGAAAAGGCGATTAGAGGAACGAGAAGGAAACGAACACTGAAGGACTAAAACTGCACAGAATGAAATAGCAATAGGAGGAATGATGCGAGGAATGAAAGAGTGAGACATGCCGAGGGATGAAGTTAGAGAGAAAAAAAAAGAATGACGAAGGATATAAAAATGAGAAGGCGATGAGGGGAACGAGAAGGAAACGAACACTGAAGGACTAAAACTGCACAGAATGAAATAGCAATAAGAGGAATGATGCGAGGAATGAAAGAGTGAGACATGCCGAGGGATGAAGATAGAGAGAGAAAAGCGAATGAAGAAGAATATAAAAATGAGAAGGCGATGAGAGGAACGAGAAGGAAACGAACACTGAAGGACTAAAACTACACAATGAAATAGCAATAAGAGGAATGATGCGAGGAATGAGAGAGTGAGTGATACCGAGGGATTAAGTTAGAGAGAGAAAAGCGAATGAAGAAGAATATAAAAATGAGAAGGCGATGAGAGAAACAAGAAGGAAACGAACACTGAAGGTTTAAAACTGCACAGAATGAACTAGCAATAAGAGGAATGATGCGAGGAATAAGTAAATGAGTCAGATTGATGGTGAGAGATGAAGTTACGGGGTGAAGAGAAGACGAAGAAGGATACAAAAAAGAAGGAGAGATGAAATATAAAGAAAACGAACTAGCGATAAGAAAATGATACAACCAGCGAGTGAGTAAATGAGTCAAGAGTGATGGTGATGGATGAAGTTACGGATAGAAGAGAGGACGAAGAGGGATACAGAAAAGAAGGAGAGAGGTGGAATATAAAGAAAACGAACTAGCGATAAGAAAATGATACAACCAGCGAGTGAGTAAATGAGTCAAGAGTGATGGTGAGGGACGAAATAACGGATAGAAGAGAGAATGAAAAAGGGTACAAAAATGAAGGAGATTTAAGAAGGATGAGAGCGATAACAAACACTGAAAGATGAAAACTAAAGAGAGCAAACTAGCAATAAGAAAATGATACAACGAGTGAGCGAGTGAGTGAGGGATGATGTAACGTGAAGGGAGGATGAAAAAGGGTACAAAAATGAAGGAGATTTAGGAAGGATGAGAGCGATAACAAACACTGAAAGATGAAAACTAAAGAGAGCAAAGTAGCAATAAGAAAATGATACAACGAGTGAGCGAGTGAGTGAGGGATGATGTAACGTGAAGGGAGGATGAAGTAGGCTGCAAAAAAGGCGGGTGATGAGAGAACCGAGAGAAGCAGGCAGCGAGTGAGTGCGTTCGTGAGTGAGTGCGTGGCCGGGAGTGAGAAGGATGCAGGCCTCTGTATCTCATCGCAACGCATTTAGAGTCGCCCGAAGCTACGTCAGGAAATCTAAAAATGTTGCCAGGCCATTAGTAAGAGGGGGGGAGGGAGGTAGAGGCGGGGGGACTGGAAGAGGGGAGGAAAGGTGGAGAGAGAGAGAGAGAGAGAGAGAGAGAGAGAGAGAGAGAGAGAGAGAGAGAGAGAGAGAGAGAGAGAGAGAGAGAGAGAGAGAAGGTTGACTATTCACGGGGAAAGTTGATAAGAATACAATTTTATGGAATTATATCCTCTACTAACACACAGAGAGAGAGAGAGAGAGAGAGAGAGAGAGAGAGAGAGAGAGAGAGAGAGAGAGAGAGAGAGAGAGAGAGAGAGAATGAGGTAAAACTGGTAACAAGGAAATAATTGAATCAAAGCTAAATGGAACAAAAAATAAAGAAAGTAATAATAAAAAAACTGCAATGAAATAAAATAAATGCTTAGTCTTATCTAAGTTATTTAATAAGTACAATGTTAAATGACAAGTAAATACATCATCTGTCCAACAAATATAAAGAAAATGTTAAGAAATACAATAAAACAATGGAAGCTCTCAAAATTCAAAACAAAATAGTCAGGAAATAAAAACAATAGGAAAAGATGACCTAAGCAAATGGAAACAAAGGAAAACAAGACTGATCAAAAAGACGAACCTTTCCTTTAGACAACAGAAAAAGAGGAGAAAGGAAACACGTGAATGCGAAGTGATCTGGAAGGCAAAACGAACGATAAAATATGTATGAGAGAGAGAGAGAGAGAGAGAGAGAGAGAGAGAGAGAGAGAGAGAGAGAGAGAGAGAGAGAGAGAGAGAGAGAGAGAGAGAGAGAGAGAGAGAGAGAATCCCCAGCTCTACCCTCGCTGCCCTTCTTCTTTTTCTCCATTTTTCTGCGCCCTTACCTAAGAATTTAAGTCTAAAATTCAAGGGACGAGGCGAGCGAAGGGGGGAGAAGAGGAGGAGGAAGAGGAGAAAGAGGAGGAGGAAGAGGAGGAAGAAGAAGAAGAAGAAGAAGAAGAAGAAGAAGAAAAAAAAAGAATAAGAAAAAGAACAAGAAGAGGAGGAGGAGGAGGAGGAGGAGGGAGGGAGGAGCAGGACGAGGAGGAGCAGGAGGAGGAGGAGCAGGAGGAGGAGGAGGAGGAGGACTAAATCTGAAATCTCCAGATATGTTACTGGGTTACAAGAAAACGTACACACACACACACACACACACACACACACACACACCACACACACACACACAAAAAAAAAATTGCCTTCTTCGGAAACTTTATTTATCTTTTACTTGCGTTTTTCTGTTGTCTGAGGATGATTTTTTTTAGTATATATTTTCCTCGCAACTTATTTTTTTTTTCGTCAACTTCCTATTCATTCCCCCTTTTATTTCAATCTTCCTTTTCCCCACTTTCTTGTACTTTTCTCCATTCTTTGGCCTATTCCACCTTTCCTTTTCTGTCCTATATTCATCATTTCTCCTTCCTTTCCTTTTTTATTTATTATTTTCCTCGCAAGTTCTTTTTTCATGTTTTATTCATCCTCAGCGTCCCATCCTTTTCCCCTTCCTTATCCCTTTTATTTCAGTTTTCCATTTTTTCACTTGCTGCTATTTTTTATTTTTATTTTCCTCGCTAGTTCTTTTTCGTCTTTTATTCTTCCTCAACTTCCTATCCTTTTCCACTTCCTTATCCCTTTTATTTAAATTTTCCATTTCTTCACTTTCTTTTACTTCTCTCGTCTTTCTCTTTTTTCTATATCCCAGTCTTTTCCTCTCCCATATCTCACATTCATTTCACAATATTTTCTATCTTATTTTCTTCAGCATCCCTTTCACTTCCTCTTCCCATCTTTATCATACTCTCATCCACTCTTCCTCTTCTTCCCTTTCTCTTCACTCTTTTCCCTTCATACCTCCCTTTCTCCTTTATTAATTTATCTTTCCTTTTTTCTCTCCCTCTACTATTTTCTCTCCTTTCCTTAAACTCCTCTTCCTCTCTGCTTCTTTCTCTCCTTCCCTCCCTTCCTTTCTTTCTCCTTTCTCTTCACTCTTTCCCCTTCATTCCTTCCTTTCATGTTTATAATTTCCTCTCCTTTTCCTTTCCTTTTTTTATCTCCCTCTACTATTTTCTCTCCTTCCTTTAAACTCCTCTTCCTCTCTGCTTCTTTTCCTCCTTCCATCCCTACCTTTCTTTCTCCTTTCTTTCAACCGCTCTTCGTCAGTCCTACCTTAAGTCTTTCCTCCTCCCCCTCCTCCTCCTCCACCTCCTCCTCGTCTCCATTCTCTTCTTCCTTCTCCTATTCGTTTCCTCATTCCTCTTCCTCTTATTCTATGTCAGTAAACCTCTTCCTTCCTTCTCGTATTTCTTTGCATTTCTCTTGATTTCCTCTTTCTTTCAGCTCCCATTATTCCACTTCCCCTCCTCTTTCCTCTCTTGTCCTCCTCTTGACAATTTAGTTTTTCCTTCCTTCCCTTCCTCTTCCCGCCCGTCACTCAGCCTCCTCTTCTTCTACCTCCTCCACCTTCTCCCCCTCCCGTCTTAATCCTCAGCCAGAAGGTGTTTCCCGCGGGGTTGATCTTGTCAAACTTCCAAAGACAAGACAAATTAGAAGCAAATACACGTGTTGTCCCGCTCCGTCCCCGCGAGAGAGAGAGAGAGAGAGAGAGAGAGAGAGAGAGAGAGAGAGAGAGAGAGAGAGAGAGAGAGAGAGAGAGAGAGTTGGTATAACGAGGAGGAAAATGAAAAGAAGGCAAAGATATTAGTTAGACTTTTCACCCCTTTCACCTTAGAAGGAAAAAGAGAGAGAGAGAGAGAGAGAGAGAGAGAGAGAGAGAGAGAGAGAGAGAGAGAGAGAGAGAGAGAGAGAGAGAGAGAGAGAGAGAGAGAGAGTGTTATTGTAATGGTGATGGTTGTATTGTACGTACCCTAGTGCTGTCTTTTCGTACACACACACACACACACACACACACACACACACACACTGACGGAGAAAAGCAAACTCACCAAGACGGAAAATGGTGGAAAAGTGACAGGGAGGAGGAGGAGGAGGAGGAGGAGGAGAGGAGGAGGAGGAGGAGGAGGAGGAGGAGGAGGAGGAGGAGGAGGGAAGTGCTGATCGAGAGACGAAAATGGAAACTCTGTCGCCGGGAGAAAATGGAAGAGAAGATGAAGAGAAGAAGAAGAAGGAGAAGAAAAAGAAGAAAAATTGATAGTGATAACAACAATGAAAATAAAAGAAAGAAGAATAAGGAAAAAAGAAAAGAGAATTAAGAAGAAGAAAAAGAAGAAGAAGAAGAAGAGGAAAGATAGATAATGATAATGATAATAATGATAAGAAATGAAGAAAAAGAAAAACAAAAGAGAACTAGAAAGAAGAAAATCGAAGAAGAAGAAGAAGACAACAACAATGGATGGGATTAAAGTTTGCTCCAAGAAGTAAAGTAAAAAAAAAGAAAGACATAAACAAGACATAGAAGCAAAACAAGGTGTAAAAAGGAAGAGAGAGAGAGAGAGAGAGAGAGAGAGAGAGAGAGAGAGAGAGAGAGAGAGAGAGAGAGAGAGAGAGAGAAGGGAAGACTCGAGGGAAATCTAACACAAAATGATGCTCTTCCCACTTTTGGCGTGTATGTACTCCCAACTACCTCCTCCTCCTCCTCCTCCTCCTCCTCCTCCTCCTCCTCCTCCTCTTCCTCCCTGTCCTCCTCCTCCTGCCTTGCTTCCCCTCCTCTCTCTGCCTCAACGTAATTTGTCCTCACCCCCTCCTCCTCCTCCTCCTTCGCCACCTCCTCCTCCTCCTCCTCCTCCTCCTCCTCCTCCTCCTCCTCCTCCTCCTAACGCATTTGTTTTTCTGACTAAACCTTATGCTTCACGGCAAGGGACCAAACAAGGAGGTAGATTATATAGGACAAGAAATAGAGAAACGAGAGATGGAAGGAAGGAGGGACGGAAGAAAGGGAAGGTAGAGAAAAGGTTGAATGCGAGAAGGAAATGAGGAAGAAGATTATTGAAGACATGAAATAGAGAATAACAGTGGAAAGAAATGAGGGATTGAAGGAAGAGAAGGTAAAGGAAAGGTTGAATACTAGAAGGGAATGAGAGAGAAGTGCAAAGATAGAAAGAAGGAAGGGAGGAAAGAACTGTAGGAGAGTGAGAGAGGGAGAGGCGTTGAAGGAAGGAGGAGATATGGAAGAGGGAAGGGAGGGAGGTAGAAGGGGATGGAGATAAGGAAGAAGAAGGGAAGCGAGATAGGAAGGTATAGAAGGGAGGCGTTAGGAAGGAAAGGAGGTGGGTAAGAATAGGGAAAAAAACAGGTAAGAGAGAAACTGTAAGGGAAAAAATGGCTGCTTGGAAGAGAGAGAGAGAGAGAGAGAGAGAGAGAGAGAGAGAGAGAGAGAGAGAGAGAGAGAGAGGTTATGTAGGGAAGAAAACGTTTTTATGGAAAGGAAAGGAAAAAGTAGGAAGAGATTGAGGAAGATAAGAAAGATATATAAAAAATGGAGAGGAAAAGTGAGAGAAAAAAGAAGTGAAAAAGATAGAAGGATAGAAATGAAAATAAAAAAAGAAAAGAGAGAGATAAAGGAAAGAATGAGAAATACTGGAGATAAATGACGGAAGGGAGGCGAGATGGGGAGGGAAGCAAGAGACGAGTTATGACCCGGAGGCAGGAAGGGAGGAGAGGGGAAGGAAGGAGAGAGAAAGGGAGTGAGACAAAGCATAAAGGGAAACACTAGACACCAAGGAAGTGAAAAAGGAGGAAGAATGGAGAAGGGAAAAGGAGAGGTGGAGGAAAGGAGGGATGAGGCAAGATAGGGAAGTAAGGAAAAGAGAGATAGGTAGTAAAGAAGATCAAGAAATTGGATAAAGAAGGGTTATGAGAATTCGACAAAAGAAAGAAGGAAAAATAAAGATAAGGAAGGCGAGGCAGAGAGAAAGGTAGACAGGAAAGAAAGATCATACAGGAGATAAAGATGGAATAATGAACAGGAAAAAAGAGAGGTATGAAAGAATTGATATAAGGAGGAGAGGATTGATTGTTTATTGATACGTTCTGTTCCTGGCGCCATAACTGCAGGGTCAAAGGAGGAGAGGAAGGGTTGTAAGGGATCTAAGGATATGAATAAAGGAAGGGAGGAACGAAAGGGAAAGGTGGAGAAAGGGCGGAAGAAGAGGAAACAAGATATAAAAGATAATGCAGTGAGCGAAAAATGGAAGAGAATGAATTGGAGAGAAACGAAGAGGAGAGGTTGAGGAAGGGAGGGAAAGAGTGGTGGAAGGAAAAATTAGGAGGACAAGGAAGGAAGGGAAGAAAGGCAGAGAGGAACCGTTGGGAGAAAGATGAAAAGGTAGAACGGCTTGTAGGAAAAAGGATAAAGAAGTAAGAGAAGAAAGACAGAAAGAAACGAAAGGAAAAAGATGGACAAAAGTAGATAGGGGTAAGAAAAGGTAAGACAAAGGGGGAAAAGTTGATAGAAGAGGATAGAAAAAGGAAGGGGAGAGGTCGAGGAAGGGAGGAAAAGGGGAACAAAAGAAGAAGGTAAGGCATGGGAGAGGAAAGTCTGTAGATAAAAGGATAAGAAAGAAGGGTAAGAAAAGGGAGAAAGGAGAGCAAAATAGAAGATAAGACAAGAAAATGATGGGAATTCTACAGAGGTCACGGAGCTGCTGGCTGAGGTAATGAAACGTGGCAAGCTGGGACCTAAGACTTTTTCGGGTATTCGGATGAAGGAAGATCGGTAGGTAAGACAAGAAAGGGAAGAGGTAGAGAAAGGGAGGAAAATGAGAGCAAGATAGAAAAGTAAGGTGTAGAAGAAAGGTCGGTCGGTAGGTAAGGGGATAGGAAAGGGAAGAAAGGAAGGTAAGAAAGAGGGCGGCGAGGCAGGTTAAGGTAAGGACAAGGGTAAGCGGCGTCTGAGGGGAAGTCGGGCGTTCAAACGGGTGATGTCAGGCATGTAGGGAGAAGGGGAAGGTTTTAATCAATGCTCTCTCTCTCTCGTAAAGCCGTGAATATCCTGCATTTTTTACCTGATGAAGACGCGCGGAAGGAGATGAGGAGGAGGACAGAGGCGAGGGAAGACACGAGGAGGAGGAGGAGGAGGAGGAGGAATAGGAGAAGAAGGAGGAGGAGGAGGCATAAGGAAAGAGGCTTGAGAGAGAGAGAGAGAGAGAGAGAGAGAGAGAGAGAGAGAGAGAGAGAGAGAGAGAGAGAGAGAGAGAGAGAGAGAGAAGTAAGGAAAGAGGACGAATGGAGAGGAGAGAGGAAAGGAAGATACAAGGAGGAATAGTAATGGAAGAAGAAGAGGAGGAGGAGGAGGAGGGAGAAGGAAATGAAAGAGGCAAGATAGAGAGAGAGAGGGAGAGAGGGAAATGAGAAGAGAAAAACGGAGTGGAAGAAGGAAGAGAAGACACGAGAAGGAGGAATGGAGAAGGAAGAAGAGGAGGAGAAGGAAGGAGGAAAGAAGCAAGATGGAGAGGGAGAGAGAAAGTAAGTAGAAAAGAAGAATGGAGAAGAGGAAGGAAGGATAAAGGGAGGAGGTGACTTGATAAGGAGAGGGTGAAGAGTGATGAGATGAAAAGGAGAATGGAAGGAAGGAAAGGGAAGAGGGAGAGAAAGAGGAAGTAAGTCTGGGATATGTCGAGAAAGAGGAGAGAGACAGTTTGAATGGAAAGACTCGACGAAGAAGAAGGAGAGAAGGAAAGTTGGAAGGAAGGACGAGGAGGAGAAAGAGGAGGTATTGAGACAGTTTGAAAGACTCGACGAAGAAGAAGGAGAGAAGGAAAGTAGGAAGGAAGGAAGAGGAGAGAGACAGTTTGAATGGAAAGACTCGACGAAGAAGGAGAGAAGGAAAGTAGGAACGAAGGAAGGAAGGAAGGAAGAGGAGGTATTGAGAGAGTGTGAGAAGGAGATGAACCCTGAAGACGTCTCGAAAAAAAATAGAAAAAGGAACCAAAAATGAGAGAAATAAAGAAGATTGAAAAGTATAAACGACAGAAGGTGGATTGCAGAGAAAAACGTTGCATAAGAATTGATAGATGAATAGAGAGAGAGAGAGAGAGAGAGAGAGAGAGAGAGAGAGAGAGAGAGAGAGAGAGAGAGAGAGAGAGAGAGAGAGAGAGAGAGAGAGAGCATTCCAGTTCCATATATATTCATACATAGGGCGAAGCTAGATTATGTGTTGTCTCGAGAAGTAAATAAAGAATGAGGGACGGGCCGAGCGAGGGAGGGAAGGAAGAAAGGAAGGAAGGAAGGAAGAGAGGAAGGAAGGAAGGAAGGAAGGAAAGAAGGGAGGGAGATTGAAAGAAGTAGAGAAGGAAGGAAGGAAGGAAGGAAGGGAGGGAGATTGAAAGAAGTAGAGGAGGAAGGAAGGAAAGAAGGAAGGAAGGAAAGGAGAAATTAAGTAAGGAAGGAAAAGTGAAATGGAGGAGGCAGATACAGAGAGTAATATAGACAGACTTGGTAATACGTTGTTTATTTGTGGAAGAAGAGAAAGAACTTAAGAGAGAACGGACGAACAGGAGGAAGGAAGGAAGAATGGAAGAAAGGAAAGATAAGTCGAAGAAAAGAAAGAAGACAAGAAGGAAAAAATGAAGCCAAAGAGGAAGGAGAGAAAAGAATGATAAAGCGAACGAACAGGAAGGAGGAAGAAAGGAAGGAAGCAAAGAAGAAAAGAAACAAACAGACAGAGGAACGGAGGAAAAAAATAAAGAAAGAATTAAAAGAAAGGAAAGAGAAGGATAAAGAAGAGATGAAAGAAAGGTGTAGATGGGAAGAGGCGGAGCGCCCATAACGACATAAGAAGATAATAAAAGGAAGTTAAGAAAAAGATAACATGAAGATGGAAGAAGTGTATGGATGAGGGAGGGAGGAGAGATGAGAACACGGCATGGAGATGAGAACGAAGGAATAGAAGGAAGGAAGAAGGAGAGATATAGGGAAAGACAGAAAGGAAGGAAGAAAGGAAAAAAACGAAAATAATGAATAAAGGAAAGAAAAGAAACAAAAGATGAAGGAAAGGTGCGAAGGAATAGAAGGAAGGAAGAAGGAGAGATATTGGGAAAGACAGAAAGGAAGGAAGAAGGGAAAAACCGAAAATAATGAATAAAGGAAAGAAAAGAAACAAAGGATGAAGGAAAGGTGCTGATGGTGGGGGGCTGGGGGTGGAGGTGAGAGGAAGGAAGGGGAGGCAGGCCGCGCCATATTTCCCGGGAATTTTATCTCGGCAACATTCAGGATGTCCCCGACAAATGTCTCGCTTATGTATTCATGAAGCAGATGCCGCCGCCGCCACAGCTACTGCCGCCAGCGAGAGAGAGAGAGAGAGAGAGAGAGAGAGAGAGAGAGAGAGAGAGAGAGAGAGAGAGAGAGAGAGAGAGAGAGAATTTACATAAAGAATACATGCCACCCTGAGCCTTTGTGTCAAGCCTGGTAGTCTGCCCGTAAACCCGAGATAAGAACAATCAAACCTTTTTCCTATTCTTCCCGCCGGCCCCGTAACCCTCGCGGACCGGTGATGCTCCTGCTGATGGCTCTCGCGGCGCTGCACGACCCCGGGAGTCCGTAAGCCTGCCGTGTGAAGCCGTGAAATTCAAGGGCAATAGGATCCTTGAAAGCCTCACATACATATAGCATTGCATCGTTTTACCTGACCTTTTTAAGAGGATAATATTTTTTTTACAGCAAAGGAGACAGCTCAAGGGCACACAAAAAAGGAAACAATAATAAAAAAAGCCTGCTACTCGCTGCTCCTAAAAAGAATCCAAGGAGGTGGCCGAAAGAGGGGTCAATTTCAGGAGGAGAGGTGTCCTGAAATGTAGGAAGAAAGGAAAAAATGGGGAAGACAGGGAGGTACGACGGTCTGGAGAAAAGAGGATAAGGAAGGAAGGAAGGAAGGAAGAGCATACAGGAAGGGATGGGAAAGGTCGTGGAAGGAAGTAAACAAAAACAAATAATAACCCGACAGGATGACCAGGGTTACGGTGATAAGGTCTCTTCTTCTCTTGAATTACTACACAATGTTCAACATGCTTCGCCAAGAGCTCCACATCTGCCTCCCAGCCACCACGAATACCTCCTAACGCCTCCCATCACCCACCAGTCACACGCAGCCTGAAGGGGAGGAAAAAAGTGAATGGCTTGTGAACTGGCCAGTGATATACTTACTTAGGAAGGGGAGGGACTTATTTGCAAAGTTATCTTGAACAAAGTATACAGAACAGTGAGGCATGAACAGGAAACAAGAACTGTAATTGATGAATGGGTTAGCGTGGACTCCAATGTTACAAACTCTTTGCACGAGGGGAGGCGGTGGTTGAGTGGTCAGCGTGAGGGCGCTTTAGGGCGAACGTAAAAAAAATATTGGGTGTTGTCAAGACTTGTACATAGGAAGAAGTAAGATTAGGATGATGAAGTCAGCTGCACTCGCCGCCAGACTTTTCCTTTCGTTCCCCAGATAACTCGCCTCGCTTTTCCCTTTGTCCACGACCCTCCTCTTGGCTCTTCCCATTCTCCTCGCCCCTTCCCTCGCTTCCCAGGTCACTTTTACTCTGTGGCTGGGACGAAGACACGAAACAATACCTTAAGAGCTGAACTTATTGATGCCTTTTGTAACAAACGCCCACAAAGAGACCGCTGACCTGTATAGCCCACGAATTAAAAACTTTAGCTGTATAGGCATGTGACACTATAGGGATGTGACGCTATGGTGGGCCTATAAAGCTCCTTGTGACGTGTGTTCCAACATTTACAAATTATTAGGGTTAAAATTTAGGAATAAGCGAAATTTTGCTTATTATTTATACATACTGAGAGAGAGAGAGAGAGAGAGAGAGAGAGAGAGAGAGAGAGAGAGAGAGAGAGAGAGAGAGAGAGAGAGAGAGAGAGAGAGAGAGAGAGATTTTCCGGGCGCCCTTAAAAAGTTAATACCGGAGATGTCAACTTGAGAGTGTGTGAGCTTTGTGGTGTCGAGGCCCATCAGATGAGAGAGAGAGAGAGAGAGAGAGAGAGAGAGAGAGAGAGAGAGAGAGAGAGAGAGAGAGAGAGAGAGAGAGAGAGAGAGACCTATTCCCCCCCACTTCCCCTATTTAGTAATCCTTGAGGTGTGTTGGTTACGGAATGAAAGAAAAAAAAGCGAGAGTGAAATTGGGATGGGGAAGGAAGTTGAAGGGAAAGGGAAAGAGGAAAAGGATGGGGAAGAAGGTAAAGGCAAAAGGGCAAGAGGGTTTAGGGGAGCGAGAATAAAGGGTAAAGGAAGGGGAAAAAAATGGTGATGGGGAAAAGAGAGAAAAAAAAAGATAGAATAGAGTTGAAGAAGAGTGAAAGAGGTGAGGAAAGGAAGAAGAAATGTGTGCATAAAAGAATGTCTAACACTCTCTCTCTCTCAGATTCTTTCCATTCTTCTTTATTTACGATCTTTTGTTTGTTTTATTTATTTACCATTTTATTTTCCTTTTCTTGTTCCTTGTTTACCTTTCTGCTCTAACGTGTGTGTGTGTGTGTGTGTGTGTGTGTGTGTGTGTATTCTCCTCACCTTCTTGTTCCCTGTTTGAGCATTTGTATTTTTTATCATTCTCTCTCTCTCTCTCAATATACTCGACAGACAGCTCTCCCATTTGACCTTCTCTTCCCTGTATCATGTTCCCGTTACACACACACACACACACACACACACACACACACAGACACACACACAGACACACACACACACACACACACACACACTGGTAGTTCCATTCCCCTCTTCATTTTTCTTGATTTGTTCATCTTGACCTGACAGGGGAAGAGAGAGAGAGAGAGAGAGAGAGAGAGAGAGAGAGAGAGAGAGAGAGAGAGAGAGAGAGAGAGAGAGAGAGAGAGAGAGAGAGAGAGAGAGACTTTAGCCTTTGTCTTTCCTTTGGTCTTAGCCGAGAATAACCTGTTAGCCATAGTAGTAGTAGTAGTACTAGTAGTAGTAGTAGTAGTAGTAGTAGTAGGAGGAGGAGGAGGAAGGGGATTAATTGAGAGAGGAACTAGAAAAAGAAAAAATGTTTAAGAATATCATTCGTAAAAGAGAACTAGCACACACACACACACACACACACACACACACACACACACACACACACACACACACACACACACACACACACACACACACACACACACACACACACACACTGCTCCGGTAGCTCATTGGCTAAAGTTCTGCCCTGCCAGCGTCAGGCCTGCCAGGCGGAGGCTCGAGCCCCATTCAGGCCGGGATTTTTCCGCTTACAAGGAGCGGCTATTGTTCCCCCTTGAGCAAGGAGGATGGGGTGTGTGGTGCGTGAGGTCCCGGCAGTACCCAAAGATTGACTATAATGAGCTTGGTCGGGTCGGGAGGATACATGCCGTCGATGACAAGTCCAGCTCGTGATCAGGCCGTGGTGCATATCAAACACACACACACACACACACACACACACACACACACACACACACACACACACACACACACACACACACACACTTGATGAAAACACGGTCATCTGTAAAGTTAATATTTGCTAATGTTTTGAAATCGACAGTTTGTGCTTTGATTTGGCAGAGAGAGAGAGAGAGAGAGAGAGAGAGAGAGAGAGAGAGAGAGAGAGAGAGAGAGAGAGGCTGATCACTAAAGGGGAAGAGCCGTTTAGTAGGGAATAATTCTCTTCGCCTCATTAAAGGTAAATGTGTTTTTTCCAGGTATTTCCCATAATGAGTTGCCAGGCCCGCGGGCAGTGAGGAGGAGGAGGAGGAGGAAGAGGACGAAGGAGGAAGAGGAGGAGAGGGTGGTTGTGATGGAAGAATGGAAGAGGATAGAAAGCATAACAACGATGAGAAAAGGAATAATAGAAGGAAGAGATAAGTAGGAGAAGAAAGAGGATAAAAAGGATAATGGAAGGAAGGAAGGAAATAGGAGGAGTTGGAGGAGGAGAAAAAACGGATAACTGAATGAACGAAGTCGTAGGAGGAGGAAGAGGATAAAAAAGGATAATGGGAGGAAGAAAGGAAGTAGGAGTTGGAGGAGGAAGAGGAGGACGAGGAAGAGAAAAAAATTAAGAATATTAAAAACGAATAATGGAAGGAAGAAAGGGAAGTAGAAGAAGAAGAAAGCAGATAACAACGATAATAAGAGGAACAAAGGGAACGTTAGGAGGAGGAAATGGTGAAAGATGAACAAGAAGAGAAGGCAAACGGAAGCGATTATAGGAAGAGAGAATAGAAGAAAGGAAAGAAGGAATGAAGGAAAGAATGGAAGCAAACAAGAAAGAAAGAAAGAAAGATAGAAAAAGTAAGGAGGAAGAAAGTAAGACAGAAAAGAGCAGTAAGAGAGATGGGAGGAGAGAAAGGAGAGAAAAGGAAATTGGAAAGGCAGAATTAAGAAGAATATATGCAAAAAAAGTCTACATTTACCTGTTTAGATATTAATTAGGGAGGTAGGAGAGCTGCGTATTATTCTCTCTCTCTCTCTCTTCCATCATTTCGTTATTTTCTTCTTCTCCTCTTCCTCTTCTCCCTCTGCCTTTTCAATCTTTTTTCTTCCCTGCTTTCCCATTTCTTCCCTTTCTTTATTTTTCCTTCTTTTCTCTTGTTCCTCTCTTCCCATTTATTTATCTTGTATCTTATTGGATTTCTTTCCCATCTCCTTCCTTTCTTTTATTTTCGTCTTTTTTTCTCTTTCACTGCAGTTTTCTTTACCTTTCTCTTCTCTTCTTTTTCTTGACCTTCCTTTTTTTTTAATTCACATCTTATTTTTTTTCTTATTTTTCTGTTATGTTTTCCTGCCGTTTCATCTTGTCTTACTTTTCTTTTCCTAAGCTTTATTCTCTCGTCCTTCATCTCCCATTTTTCTTCATTTTTATATTTCTCTCGATAAAGGCTCTCTCTCTCTCTCTCTCTCTCTCTCTCTCTCTCTCTCTCTCTCTCTCATAACATTCATTTCGTAAGCATTTAAACGCTCACTGATGCTCGTTTCCACATAATAACATCCATAGGAGTGTCCAACAGGTTTCAGGTAACGTTCATTGGATGCTGAGCTCTTTTGCATCGGGTTAGATCCCTTTAATACATTCTTCCCCTTTTAGAAAACGTTCATGGGTCTTGCAACGTTTACCGAAGCTTTTTTTTTCGTTCATAGCAATAATAACATCCCCCTCTTTGGTTCATTAACGTTTGCATGTAACGTTTCTGGGCCAATTGAACGTTTCCTTACGCTTGCTTGCTCGTTCTGATCGTTCTCCTAATTGCTCTCGCTCGCTGGTTACGTTTGCCGGGCACTTGAACGTTCACCGACGCTTGGTTCGCCCACCGTAACCGTGATCTGATTGGGTAACGTTTGCCGCTAACGTTTGCTGCTCCACTTCAACATTGACTAACGCTTCCTCTTCCCGTGATATCGCCCGTGTGATTGACCTGACCTGCTCCTTTTCCTCCTGGCTGCTGACCTCCCTCTTGTTCCTCCCCACATCTCCCTCCCTTTGTTCTTCCTTGTTCCTGTCTCCCATTCTTCTTGTTCATCCTTACAGCTGTCTCTACCTTATTCATCTTTACCGTTGTTCCTTCTCTTGTTCCTTCTAACCGCTGCGCCTCACCTTGCTCCTTCCCGTTCTATCCCCTTGCTCTTCTTTGTTCCTGTCTCCCATACTTTCCGTTCTCCCTTGCATGTATTTCCCATTCTTCTTGTTCCCCCTTACTGCTAACCTCTGCCTCCCATTCTTTGTCACTCCTTACCGCTTTCCCTTACCCCATTGTTCTGCCTTGCCGTTGCCTGTCCATCCTTGTTCCTCTCTACCACCGTCTGTCTGTCCCTCCGTACCACCGTCTCTCTCCCTGCTCTCCTTTATCTCCTTTGTTGCAGCAGCAGGGCGTGAGGGAGCTACATAGGGTTGGTTGAAGGGTTTAGTTGACAGGAAATTTGATCGACAGGAGATTGGTTGACTGAGTCTAGTTAGCGTGGAGTTGGAGGGTGGGCAGTTGACTGAAATGATATGTTAAAAGATGGTGATGGAAGGGGAATTGGTTGACAAGATACTGGTTGCAAAGTGGTGGGGGAGGGGGTTAGTTTACACGGTTTAGTTGAAACGGGCGTTGGTTGACAGGGAATCCATTAACAACGAGTATGGTTGCCAGGAGAGTTGACTGACAGAGGAGGCAGTTGACAGGGGGCTGGTCTACAGGGCGACTGGTTGAAAAGGGATTCGTTAATAAAGAAGTTGGTTGACAGGCGATGGTCGATATTAATGGTGAGTTAGGAGTGTTGATTGATAGGGTAACTGCTTGACAGGGGGCTGATTGGCAAGGGGATGGTCTACAGGGGGATTGACTGACCGGAGTTTGGTTGATAGAGAAATTGGTTGACAGGGGCCAGTTGATAGTAGTGTTGGTTGGCAAGGGGTTGGTTGACGGGCTAGTCGATAATGGTGTTGGTTGGCAAGGGTTTGGTTGATGGAAAATTACTTGACAGAGGCTAGTCGAGAGTGGTGTTGGTTGACTAGGGATTGGTTGATAGAGAAATTGGTTGACGGGGGGTTTGTTGATAGAATAGATGACATGAGATCGTCTACAGTGGTGTTGGTTGATAGCGCATTTGGTTGACGGGGGCCGATAGTGGTGTTGGTTGACAGGAGTTCGTCGATAGTGGTGTTGGTTGACAGGGCGTTGGTTAGGCTGACTACATTTATATATTTGACATTTCACTCTTAAAGCCTGAAATGAAGTGAATGAACGAGCGAGGGAGGGAGTCAGCGAGGGTGGGAGCGAGGCAGGCAGGGCGGCAGGAGGGAGGGAGGGAGTGAATGAGTGGAGTGAGTGAGTGAGTGAGTGTAGGTCGCAGCGTGTCGGCGCAATTTGCATCGTAATTAATCCCTCATCTCCAATTAATTGCCGAGATCCAATTGAAATAATGAACGCGTGCCCCGGCCGGTGAATGAATAATGAAGATCCTGTGCCCAATAGGTGTTTTTTTTTTATTTTACTCCTTTTTATTCTCGCCGCATGTGATAGAAACGCCATTAGGGGGGAGGGGAAGGTGGGGGGGGAGAGAGGGAGATTGTGTCGAAAAAAATGTGTAAGTTGAGAGGGAGGTGAAGAGGAGGAGAAAGAGAGTGTGTGTGTGTGTGTGTGTGTGTGTGTGTGTGTGTGTGGTATATTGAGAGAAAGGGAGAGAGAGAGAGTAAGGAGATGAAAGGTAAATACAAGGGAAGGGGAAGGAAGAGAGGTAGCAATGTGTACAGGTGAGAGAAGACCAAGTAATTAGTGGACTGGAGGTAGTGAGGAGAGGAGGAGAAAGAAGAGAAAAGAGGGAAGTGGTATAGCAAAAGGAGTGAGAGAAAGGTGAAGGAAATGGAGAGGCGGTGGGTGATTGAAGGAGAATTATTAGAGGTTTTGTTAGATAAGAGAAAAAAAGAGAAAGTGAAGGAAGAGAGGAGATAGGAGGAAGAGAAGAAGAGCTGGGGAAGTTAGGATATAATGTAGAGTGTAGTGACGGTGGAGGTAGAGAATGAGTTAGGAAGGAGTAAAAGAAAAGGTCAGTTACAGATTAAATGGTTGAAAGGAAGTCGAGAGCAAGAGGGCAAAATAACGAGGCAAGGAAGACCCGGTGAGATCGTAGTGAAGTTGACAGGGGCTGGTCGACAGGGTGTTGGTTGCCACTACGTTGACAGGGAAATTGGTAGACAGGGAGTGAGTTGACAGAGAGGGGCAAGTAGAGTTGACAAAACGGGTGAATGACAGACAGACAGAACGACAGACAGACGGACGGACAAACAGGAACACATACCAGCGGACAGGTAAACAGGAACTCATGCTTACAGACTTGAAGACAGACAGACAGAGAAACAGACGTACTTACAGACACCTAACTAGAATTACAGACAGAAGGTAGAAAGTTATACCAACCCAGCAAACAGAGAGAAACAAAGAGAAGCAAACATAAAACAAACACACATAAGTACTTAAAGCTATGCAGACAGACAGACAGACAGGGACCCATTCTTGAGACAGCAGCCAACCACGCAAACAGACAAACAAAAACATAACCAAGAGACAGACAGACAAGCCGACACACAGACAACTACTAAGACAGACAAAGAAAGACAGACATAATAACAGACAGAAAGAAAGATATACCAAGAGACAGACAGGCACACTGACAGCAAGTAAAACAGATGAAGAAAATAACACACACACACACACACACACACACACACACACACACACACACACACACACCTTAGACAACCAATCACAGACACACACACACAGACATACACCCATTATAACAGACAAACAGGGAGGACGGCAGACAAACAGACCTCCATTAAGCCAGGGCAACAGACTGAGCCGCGGACAGACAGACAATCGCCGAGGCTAATCCAGGAGTCTGCCGGCTAGAGGCGCCTCGTGTGTGTCTGTGTATGGCTGGCTGGTCGCGTTTCTTTGATCTCCTTATTGGCTGTAGGGGGGGCGGGGGTGTAGAGGGGGGGTGTAGAAGGGGGATGGGAAGGTGCTGGGAGGGGATGGAAGTGTTGGGGAAGGTGTGTGTGTGTGTGTGTGTGTGTGTGTGTGTGTGTGTGTGTACTATGTCTATTTATCTAGTTGGCTTTGTCTGTTGTTACTTTCTGTCTGTTTGTATATCTGTGTTCTCTCTCTCTCTCTCTCTCTCTCTATCTATCTATCTATCTATCTCTCTATCTATCTATCTATCTATTTTCTTTGATTCCACTTCGATCTTGATTTCTGTGCCTCCAGAAGGTCCTCATCTCTGCCTCTTTTTCTTCCTTACTTTTGATCTTTCTTTGGCTCCTCCTCTTTGTCTCCGTGCCGTCCTTGAGTCTTTGGTGGCCTTCTCTTTTTCCCGCTCACTTCATCTTTATCTCGATTTCGTTTTGTTCGGCTTTTTCTGTTTTCTTTTTTACATGTTTTCGCTATTCATTGTATTTTTTGGTGTGTGTTTCTTTGTGTAGTTCCTTCGTCTTTGTTGGTTTTCTCTTTTTTTATCTTTCACTTCTTTTTTTCTCTCTCTGTCTTTCTACGTCGATTTTTTTCTTTTACTTTTGTTTGTCTTTTTTTATGTATAGTTTTATCTTTTTTCCTCTGTTGTTTTATATATTTTCTCTTGTTTTTCTTTGTTTCTTTATCTCGACCTTGGTGTTTGTATGAGTGAGCCTGCGTGTTTATTTTCTTCTTTCTTTCTCTATCTTTCTATGTATATATGTATGTATCTATGTATGTATATCTATCTATATCTATCTATCTATATTTATCTATCTAGTTTGTGTTCATATCCCGCTGTGTGTGTGTGTGTGTGTGTGTGTGTGTGTGTGTATGTATGTGTGTCCCAAGCAAAGAGAGCGGCGCAACACCCACACGCGCAACACCTGAAGCAGCATAAGTAATGGAACAAGGCAGAGGCAACACACCGGAGAATTAGGGACAAACGCAACACTGACCTGCTCGCAAATCCACAACACACGCTTGGAAGACATGAAACGGCATACGAGAACGCCGCCAACACAACGCCTCTTTAAATACAAGGGACAAGGCTGACCTCACATTTTGAAACACGAATGATACAAGACCAATATGCACCACAATACAGCACTACCAAGAAAACAGGAAAAAAAGGAAAAGATGAAAGAAACACATACGGAAACGCCGCCAACACAACGCCTCTGTAAATACATGGGACAAGACTGACCTCACGATGCAACACATTTTGAAACTTGAATAATACAAGACCAATATGCGTCACACTACAGCACGACCAAGAAAACACAGGAAAAAAAAGGAAAATATGAAAGAAACGCATACGGAAACACCTCCAACACAACGCCTCTGTAAATACAACGATGCAATACATTTTGAAACACGAATGATACAAGAACAATATGCATTACACTACACCACAACCAAGAAAACAGGAAAAAAAAAAAAAAAAAAGAAAACGCATCCGAACATGAAACAACACAACGCAACACAAATACAACGAGGACAAAACTAACATCAAGACGCAGCACATTTTCAATCACTTTAATAATAGAACAACAACAACAACAACAACAACAACAACAACAACAACAAGATGCATCACAAAACAACACTTCCACACACACAAAAAACAAAAAAGGTGAGAAGGAAAAAATTAAAATTGCCGTATAATATTTTCCACATTTCAAACACACACGAATAACACAATTAAATCCATCACACAGCAACACAACCAAGAAAACAACCGAAAAAAGACGGAAGGAAAAGATTAAAATTATCGTGTCATTATTTTTCCATCTTCATAAAGTCGAAGGATCAGTATTAGAGTCGCCGCTGTTCTGCCTTTCGCTCGGGGTGACTAAACAATGTACGTTCTCTTATTTCCCTCACCGCGATACAGCAACACAAGATCAGCGGCAGGAAGGATGGATATAGGTAGGCGGGAAAGAGCAACGGAAGGGAGGATGAAACAGGCGAGAGCGGAATTAGGAGGGACTAAAGAGGATGAGTAGGAAGACGAGGATATAGAAGGGAAGATGAAAATAAATAAGTAGATAAAAAAAGAATTCAGGGGTTATAAACAGGTATCGAAAACATGAGAAAAATTATTCCCCTGACAGTTCAATGCCAGTCCATCTGTAAATTCCATACCCCACCCTCCTTGAAATGCCCCCTTAAATTGAAAAAAAAAAAGTTAATCCTAAATGGGAGAAGAAAAAAGTGTTATGAAAATCAATCTTATACAGTGATAAACCTACCCTCGAAAAATATATAGATTGAGACAGAGAAAGATAGATAGATAGATAGATGGTGAGTGTGTGTGTGTGTGTGTGTGTGTGTGTGAGAGAGAGAGAGAGAGAGAGAGAGAGAGAGAGAGAGAGAGAGAGAGAGAGAGAGAGAGAGAGAGAGAGAGAGAGAGAGAGAGAGAGAGAGAGAGAGAGAGAGAGAGAGAGAGAGAGGTGGAATGAGCCAGTTACAACTTTCGAAAGAACTTTGATGGTGGTCTTTTCCGGCGAGGTGTTTTTATTTGTGTGTTTTTATTACTCTGTGTGTGTGTGTGTGTGTGTGTGTGTGTGTGTGTGTGTGTGTGTGTGTGTGTGTGTGTGTGTGTGTGTGCGTGTGTGTGTGGTTGTAACCCGAGATCTTTTTTTTTTCATGTTTTAGTAGTTCTCTCTCTCTCTCTCTCTCTCTCTCTCTCTCTCTCTCTCTCTCTCTCTCTCTCTCTCTGTCAGGTCAGGCGAGGTTCCTTCCCTTTTGTTCTCTCACTAAAAAAAAAAAAGTTTGTTTCGGGAGAGTGTAGAGAAAACTTTAATAATATGGAGGAGGAGGAGGAGGAGGAGGAGATAGAAGAGAAGGAGGCGAAGGAGGAGACGTATTTTTAGGAGTGTATATTTTTCTCTTCTCCATTTAACTTATCTCCTCTCTTGTCTTCCTTTCTCTTCTATTCGCATTGCTTTTTTCGGTTTTCTCTCCTTTACCGTTTTTCTCTTCCTGTTTCTCATCGCTGCCAATATTCTTGTCTCTCCATCGTTTTGTTTTTATCTTCCTAGAGACGGAGAGGGTACGGGAGGTCACTGTGTCTTGTTTTGAGAGAGAGAGAGAGAGAGAGAGAGAGAGAGAGAGAGAGAGAGAGAGAGAGAGAGAGAGAGAGAGAGAGAGAGAGAGAGAGAGAGAGAGAGAGAGTAAATTAGACATACTAGAGGAAGGAAAGAAGGGAAGGAGGGAGAGAGAAAACAAGGGAAGCGAAAGAAGGGAAGAAGAGAAGGAAGGAAGTGGAGGTAAGGAAGGAAAGAAAGAAAGGAGGAATGGCAGAAAGAGAAAATACGAAAAAAAGGAGGAAATGAGTTTGAATGAAGGAAGAAGAATAGAATGAAGGAAAGAAATGTGCAGAGGGGAAATGGAGAGAGAGAGAGAGAGAGAGAGAGAGAGAGAGAGAGAGAGCAGAGAGCAGAGAGAGAGAGAGATAGGATACACAAATATATAAGAAGACTAAAAAGAATCCAGTTATCCTTCACATGGTAAATCCTGAGAACCACTAATTACATTTTGCCTTCCTTACCCATAGAAATCTAACCTTCACTTTAAACTAAGGTCCGTATCCCCAAACATTCCAGAGCTTACACACTACACACCCACACTTATTAAGGATTCTGTAGTGGTTTAAGTGTCTCCATGGGTATGAGCCTAGTGGTATTTTGACAAGGCATCTGAACCGTGAACTTGGAAAACTCTCTCATGACAACTCGACTAGAGGTGTTAGCCATGGAAGAGGGCACAAAAAATAATATGAAATCAAGACAGTATAGAAAAAACGAAGAGAAAAATGTTGGGAAAAGAATGAAAAGGACGCAAAAATAAGAAAAAAACAAAACTGAATATTGAAAACGAAAAGAAAAATGGAGCTTGTGAGAAAGGAGACGTCAGAGAGAAAGAACGGGAAATAAAGAAATAGAATGTGAGACGAGGGGGAAGAAAGAGAAGAGAAAAGATTTAGAGGGAGACTTGAAAAAAACGACCAGGAAGTGAAAGAGGTGGAAGAAAAGAATGAGATAAAATATTGAGAAAAAGAAAGAAAAGAAAAATATGAGAAGCAGTCTAGTGGGGAAGAAAGAATGGAAATGTTAAAAGAAAAATAAAGAAGTGGAGTTAGAAAGAAAACAGAAAAGGTTAAAACACGAAGAAAGGAAGAGAAATTTTAATATGGAAAAGAAAGGAGACAATTAGAAAATGAAAACACAAAAAATAAAAGGAAGTCTGTGAAAAGAAAAGGGAATAATAAAGAAATTGCGGGAACTGTAAATACCAAGGAAAAAGAAAGAAAATTTTAACGAGGAAAACAAAGGAAAGAGGAGAGATGGGAAGAGGGAGAGAATGCAAGACAATACTATAAGGAAAGATAAAACTCAAAGAAAAAAAGTTAGAAAGAAAAAGGAAGGAAAAGAAAGAAAAAAAACTGAGGTGAATCAACAGAATAAAGAAAGGCAAAACAATAAAAAGAAATGGGAGTAAGAAGTAAAGAGAAAAAAATAAAAATGGACAAAAAGGAGAAATGAGAAAAATGAAAGTTAGAAAAAGCAAAGAAGAATGACAGGTGAATGAAATAAAGGAATAAAGAATAGGAAAAAAATGTGAAAAAGAAAAGTAAGAAAGAAAGCGGTAAAAAGAATGGAAGGGAGGAAGGATAAAATAACTCACTTAAAAGAATATTGAAAAGAAAAACGTGAAAATAAAAGGAAAGAGGAAAGGAAGAAGAGCCGAGACGAATCAGATGCAAGAAAAGAAATGAAAAAGAAAAGAAAAGCGAAGAAAAAGAAAGAGAAGGGAAAGAAGAAATAAGCAAAATCAAGTAACAAAGAATGGAAAAAAGGGGAAAAGAAAATTAAGAAAAGGCGAGGAATAGAAAGGAAGAAAAGGCTAGAAAATAATTAAAAAAAGAAAATTAAAATATAGGGAAAAAAAAGTATGAAAAGAAGGGACGAAAAAAGGCTGACCGGAATAATGAATGAATAAGAAAATAAAGAACAAAGAACGAAAAAAAAGCATATGAAAAAATAAAAAGGAAATAAGAAAGAAAGCGAAGATAATAAAAGGAGAAAAAAACACTAGAAAATAACAGAATAAAGAAAGGGAGATCGCTAAAAAGAACAGAAAAGAAGAAAGAAAGCGAGAAAAGCGAAGGAGAGATGAAATAAATAAAATAAAGATAGAAAATAGAAAATGAAAAAGTGAAAAAGAATCCGAGTAAAAAACGTGAAAAGGAAATAAGAAAGAAAGCAAGGAAAAGAAAGGAAGGAAGGAAGATGAAATAAACTAAATAAAGATAAAAATGTGAAAATGAAAAAGTAGAAGAGAATCCGAGTAAAAAACGTGAAAATAAAAGGAGATAAGAAAGAAAGCGAGGAAAAGAAAGGAAGGAAGGAAGATGAAATAAACCAAATAAAGATAAAAACAAAAAACGTGAAAATGAAAAAGTAAAAAAAAACGTGAAAATAAAAGGAGATAAGAAAGAAAGCGAGGAAAAGAGAGGAAGGAAGGAAGGAAGGAAGGCTGAGGTGAATCAAATAAAACTGATCCCGTCCAGTGAGTCATGAGGCGAAAAGGACGTAAAGGAAATCTGGGTAAAATTGAAAGAGAGAGAGAGAGAGAGAGAGAGAGAGAGAGAGAGAGAGAGAGAGAGAGAGTATGCCAGTCGTCCCGTTGGTTAGAAAAGATGAATTTGCTCTCTTCCTCTTCCTCTTTTTTCTTCTTTTTTTTTCTTTTTTTTTCTTCTTCTTCTTCCTCTCTTTTTTATACTTGTTCATCTCTTTCAACTTCCTCTTCCTCCTCCTCCTCCTCCTCCTCCTCCTCTTTCCCCTCCAGAGAAAAAAAGAGGAAGGTAAGAAAGGGGTTTAGGTTCCTCAGAGGAGAAATTAGTAAAGTCTCAAGAGGAGGAGGAGGAGGAGGAGAAGAAGAAGAAGAAGAAGAAGAAGAAGAAGCAGAAGAAGAAAAAGAAGAAAAGAAGAAAAAAAAGATGCAGATCCTATTAAGTAGAAAAAGGGATAAAGGGTGAAAGAGTAGAGGAGGAGGAGGTGGAAGAAGAGGAGGAGGAGGAGGAGGAGGAGGAGGAGGTATCGTCTGATCTCCGTCACCTGCAACTCCACCTGTTTTCCATCCAGGTATACACACACACACACACACACACACACACACACACACACACACACACACACACACACACACACACACACACCAAAAGAAAATAGGTGAAAAATAAATCAGAAGAGAGAGAGAGAGAGAGAGAGAGAGAGAGAGAGAGAGAGAGAGAGAGAGTCCTTCTGCCAGTGTCCAATTTACCGGTCTGCTGGTAGTGCTTGGAGGAGGGGGAGGAAGAAGAAGAAGAAGAAGAAGAGAAAAAGAAAGAAAGAAAAAAATGAAATAAATAAATAAACAGAGGAAGAGGAGAAGGAGAAAGTGGAGGAAGAATAATAGGAGAAGCAGTAGTAGTAATAGTAGTAGTAGTAGTAGTATCAGTAGTAGTAGTAGTAGTAGTGGACGGACGAGTAGTTGGAGCAGCCGTGTAAGGAAGTGGGGGCAGGGAGGAAGGGGGGGGGGCAGTGAAGCACCTTGGGGCGTCCCTCGACACTCCCGGCGGCGGCGTGATGGCCCATCCCACCCGATTATATGTTTATTGCGCCGCGTGCCGACCCGCCTTGCCCCGCCTTGCCCCGCCTCGCCCCTCCATACCCTCCCTCCCTTCCTCGTCTCTTGTCCCCCGCCACCCTCACCACACCACGTCTTCTGTCTCCATGCACCCCCCCCCCCCAGCCTGACCCCCTCCTGCCCAGCCCATCACTGTTCCCATCCTTCTTCACTCACCTTACCTACCTTACTCACTGTTTACCTGCCTTCTTCTTACTTTACCTCTCCTCCTCCCTCTCACCTGACCGCCTCCTGCCTAGCCCATCACTGTTCCCATCCTTCTTCACTCACCTTACCTACCTTACTCATTGTTTACCTGCCTTCTTACTTTACCTCTCCTCCTCCCTCTCAATCATTGTTTACCTGTCTTCCTTTCCTACCTTACTTCTCCTCCTTCCTCTCACTCTCACCCACTAAGTCGTTTCTCACTCATCCTTCCTTGGTTACCTTTCTTACCTTATTCATTGTTTTCCTGCTTGCTTCCTGCCCTACCTGTCTTCCTGCCCTACCTGTCTTCCTGCCCTACCTGTCTTCCTGCCCTACCTGTCTTCCTGCCCTATATGTCTTCCTACCCTACCTGTCTTCCTGCCCTACCTTTCCTCATCCCTCTCATCCCACTCACTAACGGCCGTATTCCTAGTCCATCGCATTTGAGATTACAAGATGTAATTAATACCGTCGTCATCGCGATAGCGGTCACTTTGCTTGACGTTTTTAGTGCTGAGACTGCTGACATGGATCATCAGTGGGCGGAGCTTCACCCTCAGGGAAAGCAGATTACCAACGTATTCCCAAAGAAGTATTTCAAGTAACGAATGATAGTTCTTAGGTTTATTCGTATTAATTTTCAACTACATTAGTGGCGGGAACCATTTCAAGGGGTGTTTATGCATACATATAGTTTTGATTTTGCAAATATGGTGGTTTTGTGAGCTGTATCGAGAGAGGCAGGTTGGTAGCCCTGTCACCACATCTGAGCTCACAGCGGAACATTAAACACACAATATCAAATGGTAAATATCTGATAATATGAGAGAAAAGTGATATATTGAGGGTGACGTGGCAACGCTGTGGAGAGGCTCGCGGCCACCCAAACTGACTTCACAGCTGAGTCTGACTATAGGCCTACCACTGCTTCAGTTTCTATACTTTCATGGTAACCTGTCGCAATTATTATAAAAACATTAAATACAGGCCTACTAATGTTCATACATACGGATTCCCTGTTCCGGCAGTGGTGATATAAAGACGAATGACAACCCTTCTCATCACGAGCGTCCTCACACGGAGGCGCCGCAAGATATACCGGAGCGCGGCTGCTGAAAACATTGTACTTATATTACTTATATTATTCGTATTCGTATTCGTTGGAATTTTTAGTATTCGTATTTAATTGCACAATTCTTGCATTCACTCCATCCCCGATTACGACCAATGTTTTTTTTCTCACACCGCAGTCCACCACAGCACAGTCCCCTTCCTTCCCTACCTGTCTGTCCTAACTCATTGGTTACCTGTCTGCCCTCCACCTACCTATCTTTCTCTATTCTTCACCGCTAAGGCTTTACCCTCACTACCTGTTAGCCCTTTACTGTTTCCACCCTTCCTTACCTGGCTGCCTTCACTCATTGTTTACCTGTATTTTTTCCTCCTTACCTGCCGCTTGTCTGCCCTCCTTCCTTCCTTCGTTACTTGCTTTCATCCTTTATCTATTTACATTCATTCATTCATTTATTCATATATTCCTTCCTTTGTTCTTGCACTCCATCCTTCCTTCCTTTCATGTCTCCTTAGCGGTTTTCTTCCTTTCTCTTTATATTCGTCCATTCATTAATTCGCCCATTCCTTCCTTCATTTTTTTCACTCTTTCCTTCCTCTTATCTTTCCGTATCCGCCTTTAACTTTTTATTCTATTAATTCATTTAGTCACTTATTCCTTCCTTTATTGTTTTACGTTCTTCATTGCTTAATTTTCTTGGTTTAATTAATTCCAGTTTTATTCCTTTTTCTTATTTACTTTCCTTATACCATCTTTATTCGCCTGCCTGCCTGCCTACTGCCTTTCATTTTTCCTTCCTTCCTTCCTTCCTCCTTCCCTCCTCTTAAATTTTCCCATTTCCTCCTCTCCCGAGTGCTGTTTTGACTGCATGAGTATAGTCTCTCTCTCTCTCTCTCTCTCTCTCTCTCTCTCTCTCTCTCTCTCTCTCTCTCTCTCTCTCTCTCTCGGTGATATTGTTTTTTTTTTCTTCTTTTTTTTACCCCTTCAGTATGCTTTTCATTTTTTCACTTTTTTCATATTTTCTCCCTCAAACCTTTTTCTTCTTTTTTTTCCACATTTTTTCTTCTTTGTCCTCCACCTCCACCACCATCACCACCACCACCATCATCTTTGCCATCACCTCCACCACCACCGCCACCATCATCTTTGCCATCACCACCACCATCACCACCACCATCACCATCAGCGCCCAGGATCATGTCTTTATCTCTCTCTTTCTCTCTCTATCTGTGTCTCTGTCTCTGTCTCTTTCTCTATTTCCCGCCGAATAGAGTCGCGTTCCTTGCCCTGATCCCTCTCGTAACACACACACACACTCACACACACACACACACACACACACACACACACACACACACACACACACACACACACACACACACACACACGTTACATAAAACTTCCTGGCTATTCCATATTTCTGATCTCTCTCTCTCTCTCTCTCTCTCTCTCTCTCTCTCTCTCTCTCTCTCTCTCTCTCTCTCTCTCTCTCTCTCTCTCTCTCTCTCTCTCTCTCTCTCTCTCTCTCTCTCTCTCTCTCTCTCTTCATTTACATTTCCTTTCCTCCTCCTCCTCCTCCTCCTCCTCCTCTTCCTTTCACTTTTCTTCACATGTTTTTCTCTTCTTTTCTCTACCTTTCCCATCTCCTTACCATTTCATCCTTTATCTTCCACTCCCTTCTTCTCCTTTCTTTTTTTCTCTGTTTTCCTTCCTATACCTCACCGTTCCTCCTCCTTCCCATCTTAAGTAACCTCCTCCCTTCTCCTCACTTCCCATCTTTTCTCTTCTCTCTCTCTCCTCTTCCCTCCCAAACTTTCTCCTTCCCATTCTTCCCCCCTTCACATTCTTCCCCCCCCCCTCTCATTCCTCTCCAAACTTTCCTCCTCTTCTAATTTTTCTCCATCTGTTTTTCACTTTTTCTCTACCTATCCCATCATCTTTCCATATTATCATTTATCCTCCTGTCCCTTCTCCCTCTTTCTTTTTCTTCTGTTTTCCTTCCTATATCTCATCCTTTCTCCTCCTTCAATTCTTACATAATCCCCCTCCCTTCCTCTTACCTCCCATCCTTTCTCTACTCTTCCTCCCCTTCCCTCCCCACCTTTCCCCTTCCCCTCCCCTCCCATTCCTTTTCCAAACTCTCCTATTTTCCCACTTATGTTTCTGATCCTATTAACATCTCATTAGAATAGGGAATGGCGTAACGAGAGAGAGAGAGAGAGAGCACTAAAAGGGTTCAAGAAAGTGAAGGAGTTTTGGGCGAGAGGCGAAGAGAATGGGAGAGAGTGAATGGAAACTGGAGATGCGAGGGAAGGAGGGAAGAGGCGAATCTAAAAGTCAGGGCGGCGGAGGAAAGAAGAGGAGGAGAAGAAAATACGTGTGGATGATTATAAAACAGATGAGATTGAGAAAGGCAAGCAAAGACGAATGAATAATGATAAAACTAATGATATGTAGTCTTAGAGAAATACAGATAGATAAAAAGTCAGGCAGGCGAAGGAAAGAATAGAGAGGAGAAGAAATTACATGTGAAGGAATATTAGTGAGAAGGTGAGATTGAAGAAGGCAAGCAAAGATGAATGAATGATAATAATGAATAATAATGATAAAAGTAATAATGCTAAGTTTTGCGAGAAATACGAATAGTAGATAAAGAGGAAAGGTTTGAAAAGGATGTACTAAGGTTGTTGAGATGGAGAAAAGTTTAATTCATACAAAACAAATAAGGTAGGTGAAAGACAGATAGATAGATGGATGGATAGATAGATAGATAGAGATGAGTAGGTAACACATTATTATAAAAACGAGAAAAATAAAAATAAAAAGGTAAACATAAGGTCGTAAAGATGGAGGAAGATTTAATCCATACAAAACAAATAAGATAAATAGATAGATAGATAGATAGATAGATAGATAGATAGATAGAGTACTTAACAAATTATTATAAAAACGAGAGAAAAGAAGAAAAAAAAAGGTAAAATTAAGGTCGTAAAATGGAGAAAGATTTAATCCATACAAAACGAATGAAAGAAATATAGATAGATAGACAGACAGATAAAGAGAGAGAGGTAGAGAGATCAACAACAGTTTATAATAAGAAGCAAGAAAAGAAAAAAAAGGCAAACAAACATCTCTACAATTCTAATAATCTCGTTCTGCTCGTATTTTCATTTCCGTCACCGGGCCATAAATATAAAAAAATCCTCCCTTATTTATTTTTTGTGTCAATTAAAAATAAAAAAAATCACCCCAAGGCCTCCGGTACACAAAGTTTTCTCCTCTTCTTCCTCCTCCTTCTCCTCCTCCTCCTCCTCCTCTTCCTCCTTCTTCTTCCATTGTGTTCTTCCTTCCCCTTCCCTGCCTTGAGTTCCCTCCAGCTATGGCCTAACCTACCTACTTGAAGCTCCCACACTCCTTACACTCTTACACTCTTGAACTCTTACACTCGTCATTCTTACTAGTACACTTTCACTCTTGTTCTCTTACTCCTACATTCACTACTCTTACGATCTCACTCTCCCACCTTTACATTCTTACTCTCACAATCGTTACATTCTTTTACTCCTACACTCTTTCATTCTCACAAATTTACACTCTTACATTCTTATATATTCATAGTCTTAGTCTCCTACGCCCTTATGTTCTTGCACTCCTTACACTTTTCTCTTTCTCTCTTTACCTACTCTCTCTTCCTACCTACTCTTCCTATCTTTCCTCCTTTCTTTCTTTCCTCCTACTCTTTCTTCCTTGCCTACCTATTTGGGGCTATTACACTTTTCTCTATTTGTTTGTCCTTTGCTCCCCCATTCCCCCCTTGCCTATCTCCCTACCTATCAACCTGCCCATAGATCTTGCCTACCTATCAACCTCCCCATAGATCTCACTTACTCTCCCTCTCTACCTTCCCACCCACATTTTCTTTCGTTAATATTATCCTTGTATCCTCTGTTAACCCACCTACCTACCTACACCTATCTACTTGTCTACCTACTCACCCATTTACCTATTTTTCCACTTACCAACTTTTCTACTTATCTACCTATATATCTACTTACCTTCCTACTTGTCTACTAAACTCTTTACCTTCATTCCACTTCTTCCAGTCGTACTTTTCTCTCCCTTTCACCCCTTTCCCTTCATCCTTTCCTCCTCTTCCTCATCCATCTTCTCCAATGCCTCGCTCCCTTCTACCCCATCCTCTCTCTCTCTCTCTCTCTCTCTCTCTCTCTCTCTCTCTCTCTCTCTCTCTCTCTCTCTCTCTCTCTCTCTCTCTCTCTCTCTCTCTCTCTCTCTCTCTCTCTCTCTCTCTCTCTCTCACTCTCATCACCTTACCTTCCTCACCTTCTTCCTTCCACTTCCTACCTCCCCCTTCCCCCCCTCCCATCCTTCACTCCCTTTCCTCCCCTCCCCCTCCCTTCCCCTCTCTTTTCCCCCTTCCCCTCCATCCATAGCGTGACTTCCTTTTCCCTCGCTCCATCCATCCGTCTCTTCCTCCCTGGCCCTTCCCCCTCCCGGCCCCCCCCCCCCCCTTCACCTCAAAAGTCAGGTAATAATGCAGTTTATTCACGAAACTTCAAATGCACGACTCGTCCTCACTGACGTGACCACCAAAAGTTCATTTATTGTGGCCTCCTCCTCCTCCTCCTCTTCCTCTTTCCCCTCCTCTTCCTCCTCCTCTTCGTCGCCCTCGGTCTTCTTTCAGTTTTCATTATTTCTTATTCTCATTCTCGTTCTATTTGTTTTTCTTCAGATCCTCCTCCTCCTCCTCCTCCTCCTCCTCTTCCTCTTCTTCCTCCTCTTCGTCGCCCTCGTTCTTCTCCTCATTCTCATTCTCGTTCTGTCATATCTTCTGCAAATGCTCCTCCTCTCCTTCTTCCTCCTCCTTCTCTTCCTTTCCTCCTGATCTTTCTTTTCGTCATCTTTCTCTTCCTCTTTCTCTTCGTGTTTGTTTTCCTCCTCCTAATCCTAAGTTTCAAGCAAATGGCTCCTACTCTCCTTCCTCCTCCTCCTCCTCCTCCTCCTCCTCCTCCTCCTTCGTGAATATATAGAAGTCCATATACTTTTACTGTAAATAGACTAGCTACTAAAACACACACACACACACACACACACACACACACACACACACACACACACACACGCCCACGTTGACTATTGTGTTATGGTTGTGATTTTCTCTTTGTAGCTTTTTGATGCGGAGGAAGATGGCGAGAAGGAGGAGGAGGAGGAAAAGGAATGAGAGGAAAAGATGAGGAATGGTGGGAAGGAGGAACATTAGGAGGAGGAGGAAGGAAGGAAGTAGAGATGATGTTGATTTGGGAAGGTTTATTTATTTATTATTATTATTATTATTATTATTATTATTATTATTATTATTTTTTTTTTCTTTTTAAGGCGACGCTCCTGTCTTCTCGTCGAGGCCTTATTCCGTCCTTTTTTATATTATCTTAGCTACTTCTCTCCCTCCTTTCTTCCTTCCTTCCTTTTTTCTTTTCATCCATCCTTCCTTCCATCCTTTCTTTTTTTCTCTTCATCCTTCCTTCCTTCCATCTTTCTTTTCTTTTTCTTTCCATCCTTCCTTCCTTCCATCCTTTCTTTTTTTCTCTTCATCCTTCCTTGCTTCCTTCCTTTCTTTTTTTCTCTTCATCCTTCCTTCCTTCCATCCTTTCTTTTTTTCTTTTCATTCTCCCTTCCTTCCTTTATACCTTCATTTCTTTCTTTATTCAGTCCTTCTTTGATTCTTTTCCCCCTTATTTCTCTTTTTCCTTCCTTCCTTTCTTTATTCCGTCATTTTTTATGGTTTCCTCCCCTATTTGCTTCCTTATTTCCCTCCTTCCTTTCTTCCTTCCTTCCTTCCTATGTTTTTTTCTTCCTTCCTTCCCCACTTCCTTATTCTCTTTCTTCCTTCTTTCGTTCTTTCCTTCCTAGTGTTATATATTTAGTCAGTCAAAATGCCTGCCCGACTGACTAACTGACTGACTGACTGACTGACTGACTGAATGAATGAATGAAGGAAGGAAGGAAGGAAGGAAGGAAGGAAAGGAAAGAAGTCAATCGTTACTCTCTCTCTCTCTCTCTCTCTCTCTCTCTCTCTCTCTCTCTCTCTCTCTCTCTCTCTCTCTCCCCCCCCTGATACACACACACACACACACACACACACACACACACACACACACACACACACACACAATTGCTCCCTCGAGGCCGCGCGTCCCACCTCATTACGCCACGCGACGGGGCAAAACGGGACGGGGCGGGGCAGGAGGAGGTGGGGTGATGGCGGCGGGGCGGAAACTGGGAGAAGGGCGAAGGCGGGGTGAGAAGGAGGAGGAGGAGAGGGGTGCAGGGTAGCTAAAGAAAAAGGGACAAGTTCGGGTTGGGTTGGAGGAAGGGAAGGAAGGGGAGTCAGGTTGGGGAGAGAAAGTGAAAAGGGTGATAGGGTTGGGGCGGAAAAGGTAGCTGGAAAAGGCCGGATAAGTTGGGGTGGGGATGGGAAAGGGAAGGAACACGGATTGGATGAGGAGAGAAGGTAAAGGGAGTTAATACACTTGCTATTTTGTTTGTTTGTACCTTCCGATTTGTTTACAGTTATTTGGTCATATCTGATTGTTTACTTGTTTGTTTACACCTGATAATTGGATGAAGGGTGAGGGAAATGTTTGTCTCTACACATGTTTAAATCCCTCTTACTTGACATCTGTTTGTTGTTAAGGGAAGAGGAGAAGAAAGAGGTCAGAAGAGAAAGGGAAAAGGGAAGGGCAGTGGGTCAAGATGAGAAGGGAAAGGAAGGAAAGGATAGGTTGGAGTGAGCGAGAGGAAAAGGATTAAAGGGAACAAAGAAGGTAAGGAAGGGGATGGTCGAGTAAGGAAGGGAATGGGTGAGTAAGGAAGGGGATGGTCGAGTAAGGAATGGAATGGGTGAGTAAGGAAGGGGATGGTCGAGTAAGGAATGGAATGGGTGAGTAAGGAAGGGGATGGTCGAGTAAGGAAGGGAATGGGTGAGTAAGGAAGGGGATGGTCGATTAAGGAATGGAATGGGTAAGTAAGGAAGGGGATCAAGAAAGTAAGGAAACGATTAAGAAAGTAGAACAAGGGACCAATTAAGTAAGAAAGAGGATTAAGAAAGTATGGAAGAGGATTTGAGCGTAAGAAAGAGAATCAAATAGGCAAGGAGGAGTTGGGAGAGTAAGAAAGAGGATCAAACAAGTAAGAAAGTTGATTAGCGAGAAAAGAAAGGGATTGGAAAGTAAGGAAAAGGTAGGAGTAAGTAAAATGGAAGAGAGGCAGGTAGGTTAATGAGATAAGGTGGGATAAGGTAGATCAGAAGTAGAAGCAGTAGAGTGTGAGAAAAGGTAGGGTAAGGTAGGTTAGAAATGGAAGAGAGGCAGGTAGGTTAATGAGATAAGGTGGGATAAGGTAGATCAGAAGTAGAAGCAGTAGAGTGTGAGAAAAGGTAGGGTAAGGTAGGTTAGAAATGGAAGAGAGACAGGTAGGTTAATGAGATAAGTTGGGATAAGGTAGATTAGAGGTAGAAGCAGTAGAGTAAGAAAAGTACGGTAAGGCAGGTTAGAAATGGAGGAGGAGGGACAGGTGGGCTAAATAGATAAGGTGGGATGAGGTAGATTAGAGGTAGACGCAGTAGAGAGTAAGAAAAGTAGGGTAAGGCAGGTTAGAAATGGAGGAGGAGGGACAGGTGGGCTAAATAGATAAGGTGGGATGAGGTAGATTAGAGGTAGAAGCAGTAGAGAGTAAGAAAAGGTAGAGTAAGGTAGGTTAGCAATGGAGACGGAAGGAAAGGTGGGCTAATGAGATAAGTTGGGATAAGGTAGATTAGATAGAGGTGGAGCGGTAAGGGCAGGTAGGCTAATTGGGTGAGGGGAAATTATGGGTAAGACAGGTGAGGGGTTAATAGGTGGGTACGAACACACGTGAAGGGAAATTAGGTAAGGGAGGGACAAACAAGGGAGAGATAGACAGAGCGAGGGGAAGGGAGAGAGGACAAAGGGTGACGTAATCGAGAAAAGTAAACAAATGATTGGGGTCGAGAGAAAGAGAAGGAGGAGGAGGAGGAGGAAAAGGGGTAAAGAAGAGACAAAAAGGCAAGTAGGGAAGGAAAGGAGCTGAGGAGGAAAGAGAAGGAAGGAAGTAGGTAAGGAAATATCTTGGAGATTAGTGTGGAGATGAAGATTTTGAGAGGAATATTAGGAGTGCTACAACTACTACTACTACTACTACTACTACTACTATTACTACTACTACTATTACCACTTCTGCTACCACCACCACCACTACTACTACTACTACTACTACTACTACTACTACTACTACTACTACTACTACTACTACTACTACTATTACCACTTCTACTACTACTACTACTACTACTACTACTACTACTACTACTACTACTACTACTACTATTACTACTACTACTACGAATTTTCATCGCATAGCACGTTCACCGCGTCTTCGTCTCCCATTATCTCCTCTTCTCCTTCTTCCTCTCCTCCTCCTCCTCCTCCTCCTCCTCCTCCTCCTCCTCGTTCTCCTCCCACGACTCACACCTGTCACGGGCAGGTGTGTTAAGGAGGAGCATTACCTGGAGGGAAGGAAGCGCTTTCAGGTAGAGGAGGAGGAGGAGGAGGAGGAGGAGGAGGAGATGATAATGATGAAAAAATATAAAACCGAAAACGAACCACACAAAAAAAAACGAAAGCAGGAAAATAGAAAGAAAAAAAAGAAAGACAGGAAGAGGAGAGGAGGAGAGAAAGAAGGAAAAGAGGAGGAGGAGGAGGAGGAGGAGATTAAAGGGAGGTGGTTAGAAAGACGAAGGAAGGAAGGAATCAGAAGCAGGAAGGAGGAGGAAGAAGAAGAAAGGAAGGAAGGAAGAAGAGGAAAAAGAAGAAGAGGAGGAAGGAAGGAAGAAGGAAGAAAGAAGAAGAAGAAGAAGAAGAAAGAAGAAGGAAGGAAGGAAGGAAGGAAGGAAGGAGGAAGGAAGGAGGAAGAGGAGGAAGAAGAGGAGGAGGAAGAAGGAAGAAGAAGGAGGAGGAGAAAGAAGAAGAAGAAAGGAGAAGGAAGGAAGAAGGAAGGAAGAAGAAGAAGGAAGAAGAAGAAGAAGGAAGGAGGAAAGAAGAAGAAGAAGAAGAAGAAGAAGAAGAAGAAGAAGAAGAAGAAGAAGAAGAAGAAAGGAAGGAAGGAATAAGAAGCTGGAAAAGGTTGAGGACAGGAAGGAGGAAGAGGAGGAAGAGAAAGAGGAGGAGGAAGAAGAAGAAGAAGAAGGAAGAAAGAAAGAAAGAAGAAGAAGAAGAAGAAGAAGAAGAAGAAGAAGATGATGAAGAAGAAAGGAAGGAAGGAAGAAATAAGAAGGAAGAAGATATTATGGACTAGAAGAAGAAGAGGAGGAGGAGGAGGAGAAGAAGGATAAAAAAAGACGAGATAACTCACTTCTTTATCACATTTTGTTTCACTCTATCGTTTATTTAATATTTCTCATTCTTCCCTCCTTTATCCACTTTCTCCCTTTCTTATTGTTTTTCCTCCATTTATTACCTTTTATAACTTCCCTTTTCCTCCCTCCCTCCATCTCTCCCTTCCATTAATTACACCCTTTTTATCTTTCTCCCTCTCCCTCTTTCCCTCCCTTCCCTTCTTCATTTTTATTCTTTTTCCTTTCCTTCCTTCCATTCTTCTTTCCTTCCTTCCTTCCTTCCTCCCCTCTTTTCTGCCTTCTTTCCTCTCCTCCACCTCTTCCCCCTTATCGTTCTTCCTTCCATCCTTCTTTCTTTCCTTCCTTCCTTCCTTCCTTCCTTCATTGCCTTCCTTCCTTTCCTTTCCTTCCTTCCTTCCTCTTCTTCCTTCTTTCCTTCTACTCCTCCCATATCGTTCTTCCTCTCTTCCTTCCTTTCTTCCTTCCTCTCTCCCTTCCTTCCTTCCTTCCTTCCTTCCTCCTTTCCTTCATTCCATAACCCTATCTCAGAGATTATTATTTTTTATTTTAAATCTCCTCCTCCCATCTAATAATACTCTCTCTCTCTCTCTCTCTCTCTCTCTCTCTCTCTCTCTCTCTCTCTCTCTCTCTCTCTCTCTCTCTCTCTCTCTCTCTCTCTTTTTCTTCTTCTACTTCTTCTTCTTCTTCTTCTTTTTCTTCTTCTTCTTCTTCTGTTACTTCCTTTTTTTTTCTTTTACCTCTTTCGTCTTCTTCTTTTACCTCTTCTTTATCTTCTTCCTCTTCTTTATCTTCTTCCTCTTCTTCTTCTTCTTCCTTTTTATCTTTTTTTCCTCTTATAGTTAAACTGCCCTTTTTATTCCTTTACTTTAACTGTCTTCGTCCACTCAATGCTCCTCCTCCTCCTCCTCCTCCTCCTCCTCCTCCTCCTCCTCCTCCAGAATAAGCACCATCAGCGATCCTCACGTGCAGGAGGGAGCAAAGTTGAAGGGAGGAGGAGGAAGAAGAGGAGGAAGAGGAGGAGGAGGAGGAAGAGGAGTGACGTCATCTTCAACATTAGAAAGCCGAACAAATCTCTCTCTCTCTCTCTCTCTCTCTCTCTCTCTCTCTCTCTCTCTCTCTCTCTCTCTCTCTCTCTCTCTCTCTCTCTCTCTCTCTCTCTCTCTCTCTCTCTCTCTCTCTCTCTCTCTCTCTCTCTCTCTCTCTCTCTCTCTCTCTCTCTCTCTCTCTCTCTCTCTTTCTATTTTTGCCTTTGATATTTCCAAGTAGATATTTTCCTCTATTCTTCCATACAGACAGACAGACAGACAGACAGATAGATAGATAGATAGATACAAATGAAGGAATAGATATCTTAAGCGGTATGTGTGTTTTTGATAGATAAAGAAAATGGAAGTTTAGATCATTTAATATATAGACGTGAATATGTTTTTTTTTATGAGTCGCTTTACCGTCTCTTATCTATTTATCTATCTTGTGTTCCATCTATCGGTCTGTCTGTTAGCCCATCTGTCTATCCTCTATTCCCTCACCTTGTCTGTCTGTCTGTCTATCTGTCTATATTCTTTTTATTTGTTATTTGTTAGTTTTGAGCATTCTTAGTTTTTGCCTCTTCCTTCCTTTCTTTTCCTTCTTCTTATTCTCTTTATCTCCCTCTTCCCCATCTCCTTTTCCTTCTTTTCTTACTTTCCTTTCATTGTCTTTCTCTTCTCCTTTTTGTTCTTCTAATTTTACTTCTCTTCCCCTCCTTTTTGTTCTCCTTTAATCCTTTTCTTTCTTTTCTCTTTCTTGTTTTCCTCTCCTCCTCTTAATTTTCTTCTCCTTCTCCTTCTCTCCCTTTTTTCCTCCCAAGATTAAGGTTTCCTCCTCTTCCTTCATCTTCTCTTCCTCTTTGATTTTACTCCTTTTTCCTCCTTCTCTTTCTTGTTCTCCTCTTCTCAATTTTCTTTTTCTCCTCCTCTTTCTCTCTTTTTCCCTCCCAAGATTAAGGTTTCCTCCTCTTCCTTCATTTTTTCTTCCTCTTTCTTCCCTCCTTATTCCTCCTTCTCTTTCTTGTTCTTCTCTTCTCAATTTTCTTTTTCTTCTCCTTCTCTCTCATTTTCCCTCCCAAGATTAAGTTTTCCTCCTCTTTCTTCATCTTCCCTTCCTCTTCTCTTCCTCCATATTTCTCCTTCCTTACCTACCTTACTAATTCCTCTTTCCTCTCCATTTGTTTTCTCTTCCTCTCTCCCTCCTTTCTCGGTTACTCTCATTTCCCTTCTTCATTTTTGCCCTATTTCTCTCCTCCCTTTTACTATAACCTTTTCATTCTTTACTTCTTTTTCCTTCTTCTTTATCCCTTTCTTCCTTCCTTCCCTTTTATCTCCCCATGTTTCCATTCCTCCTTCTCTTCGTATCTATCCCATTGTTTCTCTACCTTTCCTCCTGTTCCTATTCACCTCATGCCTCCCTTCCTTCTCTTTCTTTCTTTCCATCTCTTCTTCACTTTCTCCCCTCCCCCCCTCCCCCCCCATTTTCATTGCTTCAGTCCTTTCCTTCTCTCTCTCCCTTCTTTTCCATCACTTTCCTCTCCCACTCAACTTTCCATTCTCTTCTGTTTTCTCTCCCTCTAGTTTCCTATCTTTCCCTCCCTCTAACCTCCCTCCCTCCCTTCTCTCCCTTTCCTTTTCTCTCCCTTTCCTCTCCCACTCCCAACTTTTCTCTTCGTTTTCACCCTCCCTTCACCTTCCTGTATTTCCTTCCTTCTATCCCACCTCTCCCTCCCCCGCTACCTCCCTCCCTTCTCTCCCTTTCCTCTTCCACTCTCCTAATTTTTCTCCATTCTTCTTCCCTTCAGCTTTCTCTCTCGTTCCTTTCATCTCCTCCCTCCCTCTTACCCCCTCTCTCCTTCCCTCCCTCCCCTTCTCTCTCCCTCCCCCCCCCATCCAAGCATCGCCCCATCGCTATTCAAATGAGTTTATGCACCGAAATGGATCACAATTATAATAAATTCATGTTTCCTTTTGATTTTACCCGCCGCTCTGAAATTGGGAAGGGGGGAGGGAGGGAGGGAGAAGGAAGAGAGGGAGAGGGCAAGAAGAGGAGATCGAGAGAGAATAGAGGGAGAGAGGAAGGGGAGGGAGGAATTGGGAGAACAAGAAGGGAATTTCGGGAGAGAAGGGAGGGATGGGGAGGAGAGAAGAGGGAAGAGGAGGAGAGCAAAAAGATCGAGAGAGAGAGAGAGAGAGAGAGAGAGAGAGAGAGAGAGAGAGAGAAGGCTCCAGAGAAATTGGCTGCTGATAAAGGGGAGAAAATTTTTGGAGGAAGAAAATATCAAAGACGGTGGAGGTGAAGGAAGGAGGGAAGGAAGGAAGGAAGGATAAAGGTGGGAGCAACGAGAACTGAGAAAGTCGAAGAAATGTGATGACGAGGAGGAAGGGAAAAAACTCACATTGGAGGAGGAGGAGGAGGAGGAGGAGGGAAAGTTGAAAGAGGAAGAGGAAGCAACCGAATTTTAAGGAGGAGGAAGAAAAGGAATCGTAATCACAGTATTGGAAGGAATTACGAAAGGGAGAAGGAAGGAAATGAAGGAAGGAAGGAAGAAAGGAAGGGATGAGGGAAAGAAGGAGAAAAAAGAATGGGTGGGAAAAAATGAGGGAAGGAAGGAAGGAGGGAAAGAAAGATAAAGAAGAATGGAAGGAAAAAAAGAGGAAAGGAAGGAAGGAAGGGATGAGGGAAAGAAAGATAAAGGAGAATGGGTAAAAAAAATGAGGGAAGGAAGGAAGGAGGGAAAGAAAGAGAAAGAAGAATGGAAGGAAAAAAGAATGAGGGAAGAAAGGAAGGAAGGAAAGGGCAAGAGAGAAGAGAGGAGGAAAAAGAAAGAACGAAGGAACGAAGGAATAAAAGAAAGAAAAAGAAGAATTGAAGGAAAGAGAAAGAAGGGGGAAAAGTAAAGGAGGAGAGGAAGGAAAGGAGAAAGAGGAAAGGAAGAAAAGAAAAAGATAATGGAAGAAAGAAAACGAAATAAAGATAGAAGCGAGTGAAAATATAAGAAAAGAAAAGAAAGATGAAAATAAGGAGATAGAGAAGAAAATAGAGAGAGAGAGGTTTCCCCAGTGTCTTTGTTGTTCATAAGAGGAAAATTGAACCTCTCTCCAGTACAGTGCCCGGAGGAAAGAAGGAATGAGAGAGAGAGAGAGAGAGAGAGAGATTGAATTCCTACACATGGAAGGAAAGAGGAGAGAGAGGGGAATGAAATAAAGGAAGAAAGAGAATGATTAGGAAATGAAGAGGGGGAATAGAAAGGAGGAAGGAAGGGGAGCTAAAGAATAGAAGAGAGGGAGAGAATGGGGAGTAAAGAAGGGAAGGAGGGATTGAAGGAGGGAAGGGAGGAGAAATAGAATGGAAGAAGGAAGAGAAGTAAAGAAGAAAGAAAAAGATTAGGGAATGAATAAGAGAAAAAATGGAAAATGAAGGAGGGATGAAAGGAGAAATAGAAGGAATGAAGGGAGGGAGGCAAAGAAGAGAAGAAAAAATGGGGAATGAAGAAGGGAAGTGAGGGAATGAAGGAGAGAAGAGAGGAAATGATTAAGGAATGAAAGAGGGAAGAAAGGGAAAAGTTGAGGAATGAAGGAGGGAAAAAAAGGTTGGGGAATGAGGAAGAGAAGAGAGAGGGGAAAACATACATGGCGAAGGATCAAGAATAGGAAATAGGAGAAGAGAAAAAAAAGGTAATTGGAGGGAAGGAGAGATAACTTAGAGAATAAATAGGAAAGGAGGAATCAGAAGAAGGATAAGAGGAGGAAGGGAGACACATAGAGGAAGAGAATAAATAGGAAAAGAGGAATCAGAAGAAGGATAAGATGAGGAAGGGAGACACATAGAGGAAGAAATCATGAATAAATAAATGAATAAACGAATGAATAGAACAAAAGATGGATGAATGAATAGATGAATGAAAGACTTAGTGAATGAATTAATGAACACAAGATAAAAACAAACGAATGGGAAAGTTTATTAATGAATGTATAACAGAAAGTAAGAATGAATAAATGGGTTAAAAGTAAGAATGGATGAATGAAAGAAAGAAAAAAAAGGAAAGGAATAAAAAGAAAAACTACGTATCGACAAATGTAAAAGTAATACACTAAAAAAAAAATACTACCAAATACGTTACGAAAATGGAAAAATATATTAATCCGTGTATAACATAATCACACACACACACACACACACACACACACACACACACACACACACACACACCTTTACCTGCCCCATTAGGTAATTGGGTGGGCGAACAGGTGGCTTGGAGTGCGTGAACGGGGAGGGGAGAGGGGGGGGGAGGAGAGGGGAGGAGAGAGAAGGGGGTGTAGGGGAGGTGAGGGGAGTGAAGATGGGGGGGGGGAGGGGCTCAGTAACTCCCCTCCCCTCATCCTCCCCTCATTCCTTTCCTCTTCTCTCTTCTTCCTTTCCTCTTCTTTCTCTATTTTCTTCTCTTCTTCCTCTTTGCGTCCTCTTCTCTCTTCTTTCTATCGCTTTCCATTTTTCCTGTATCGCTTTTTTCTTCCTTCCATTTTTCTTTCCTTCCCTTTCCATCCCTTTCTTCTCTTTTCTTCACTTTATTTCCTCCAATTTCATTTTCTCTTTTCTTCTTCCTCCATTCCCTTCTTCCTTTTCCCTTCGTCTACATTTTTTCTTTTTTTTCTTTCATCCTCTTTCATCCTTTATTTCGCTGATTTTCTTTCATTTCCTTTCCTTTCCTTTCATGCCCTTTTTCTGTTCTTTCTCCCTTTCCTTAGCTCTCCCTTTCACTACTATTCTCCCTTCTTCCCTCCATTTTTCCTTTATCGCTATTTTCTTCCTTCCATTTTCCTTTATCGCTATTTTCTTTCATTTTTCTTTCCTTCCCTTTCCATCCCTTTTTTCTTCCTTTCTTTTCTCTTTTCTTCACGCTTTATTTTCTTCGATTTCATTTCCTCTTCTTCCTCCATTCCCTTCTTCCTTTTCCCTTCGTCTATATTTTTTTCTTCCTTCTCTTTCATCCTCTTTCATCCTTTATTTCGCTGATTTTCTTTCCTCTCCTTATACTGTCTATTTTCTCCGATTTCATTTCCTCTTCTTCCTCCATTCCCTTCCTTTTCCCTTCGTCCACATTTTTTTCTTACTTTTCCCTTTCTCCCCTTCTTATCCTCTCGTATTTTCTCATCTTTCTCGCTTTATCCCTCCCTTTAGCTCCCTTTTTCTCCTCTTCTCCCTTGTTTCCCCTCCTCACTCATCCATTTTTTCCCTTGTTATCCTCCCCACTTGTTTTCTCATCCCCTTATCTCTCCCTGATTCCGCTCCCCACCCCCCTCAATTTTCTCCCTTCTTATAATTTTTTCTCCCTTCGTCCTTTCTTTCCATCCATCACTTCCACTCTCTCCTCAACGGCCGAGACTAAGTAATGAATAGAAAGTGGAGGAGGAGGAGGAGGTGGAGATGCAAAAGGAGGAGTAGGAAGAGAAGGAAGAAATGAAGTAGGGGAAGGAAAAGAAAAAGGAAGATGAGGAGGAAAAGGGATGATGAAGAGGAATAGAAAATGAATAAGAAAAAGATGATGGTAATGTTTAGGATGATGATAATGATGATGAAGATAATGAAAAGGAGGAAAAATGACTCAAAGCAGAATAACAGAAGAAAATAATACCTTTATAATATTTTCTTAATGATATATAATTCGACGTTTTATATTTTCTTTTTTCTGTGTTGTTTTTTTCTTTTTTTCTTGTTTCTTTGTTGTTTTTTTCTTCTTTCTATGTTCTATTTTTTCTTCCTATGTTCTGTTTTTTCTTCTTCCTATGTTCTATTTCTTCTTTCTATTGTTTTTTTTTCTTTATTCTGTTTTTTTCTTCTTTCTCTATTCTGTTTCTTAGTCTCATAATTTACGTTCATTCTACATATAATTTTTTTTCATGGTTTTGTTTTTTCACGTTATTTAAATTTTCTCCTAATCTATATTCGTAGCTAACCGGGTCTTGCAAATTATCTTAAACTTCGTAATTGATTTTCTTTTTTCATTTCCTTACTTTTTCTTTACTTTGGGGCCGACTGACAGGATTTTAGTTTTTCTTATTTTCTTTTTTTGACGTGCGTGTGATTAATCTCTCTCTCTCTCTCTCTCTCTCTCTCTCTCTCTCTCTCTCTCTCTCTCTCTCTCTCTCTCTCTCTCTCTCTCTCTCTCTCTCTCTCTCTCTCTCTCTCTCTCTCTCTCTCTCTCTCTCTCTCTCTCTCTCTCTCTCTCTCTCTCTCTCGCCGTTATCTCTCTTACGCCGTGATTGGAGATGAGCAAGATTGGGTTCAAAGTTTTGGCACAAGATTTTGATCCCAATTATAGATACCAACACACACACACACACACACACACACACACACACGGTCACGCATTATATTCATTTGCGTTCATAGTGTCATCATCATCATCATCATCTCTCTCTCTCTCTCTCTCTCTCTCTCTCTCTCTCTCTCTCTCTCTCTCTCTCTCTCTCTCTCTCTCTCTCTCTCTCTCTCTCTCTCTCTCTCTCTCTCTCTCTCTCTCTCTCTCATAGCATTTCTTTCGCTTTTCTTCATTTTTTTCGTTATCTTAAAATGTCATATGCTTTTCCTCTTCCACTTCCTCTCCTCTCTCATCTTTTCTTTCTCCTTATTCTTTTTTTATCTATTTCATCAGGTTTTTGCTTTATTGTGTTGCTTTTTAACTTTCCTTCGTCTCGTAATCTATTTTCCATGCTTATCTCCTCCTCCCCCTCCTTTTCCTCCTCCTCCTCCTCCTCCTCCTCCTCTCCCCCTCCATTTTTTTCCCGTGTATTCAGTGGCGGAACTTTCTTTATATTCTCTCCTTTAAAAATTTCCATATCTATTCTTCTCAATAGATAGGCGTACACTCTCTCTCTCTCTCTCTCTCTCTCTCTCTCTCTCTCTCTCTCTCTCTCTCTCTCTCTCTCTCTCTCTCTCTCTCTCTCTCTCTCTCTCTCTCTCTCTATCTATCTATCTATCTATCTCACGTCTCGGTATAGCAGAATGAGGGAGGCAAAAAGATGAGGGAGTACTGGAGAGAGAGAGAGAGAGAGAGAGGCGAATTTTTGTTCCTCTTTGCCTCCGTTTTGAATTTTTAAGACAGATAGATTTGTTTGTGACTACTACTACTACTACTACTACTACTACTACTACTACTATTATTATTATTTTCTTCTTTCCTTCTTTTTAATCTTCATCATCGTCTTTTTCTCCCTCCTCCTCCTCCTCGTCTTCCTTTTCCTCTTTTTCCTCCTCCACCAACCTTCCCTTTTTCCTTTCCTCTCCGCTTTCTCTCCCCTTCTCTCCAACTACATTTTCTCGTCTTCTTCATTTTATTTTTCCCGTTCTCTCATTATTTTACCTTTTTCTTTATTTCTGCCCCTCGACTCCTCCTCCTCCTCCTCCTCCTCCACGGCTGGCGGTGATGGAGCCCTAGGCGTATATTGTCCTCCTCCTTTCTTCCTTCCCTCATTATCTCCCTCCTTCTATTCCTCCTTTTCTGTCTCTTTCACTCCAACTCCCTCCCTCCCTCTCTCTTCGTTCCTTTTTTTCTCCCTTTCTGAGTAAATTTGAGAGAGAGAGAGAGAGAGAGAGAGAGAGAGAGAGAGAGAGAGTGTTCTAAGTATTTGTAATGGAACACGAAGAGAGTTTCAGGAAAGGGAGGATTAGGAGGGAATGAAATCAGGTAGGAAGTGGAGGAAAAAGAGGAGGAGGAGGAGGAGGAGGAGGAGGATAAGGAGATAGCGGAGGAGGATGAAGGACAGAAAAAAGAATCACCTGTGTGTGTGTGCGTGTGTGTGTGTGTGTGTGTGTGTGTGTGTGTGTGTGTGTGTGTGTGTGTGTACATGCAGAAGGGGAAAGCAAGGAATCAGACAAGAGAAGGATTATGAGGAAGGAGAAAGACAATAAAAGGGAAGCAGAGGAGAATTGATAATCAGGGAGATGGCGAAGGCGGAAGAAGAGGATGAGGAGGAGGAGGAGGAGGAGGAGGAGGAGAGGAAATGAAAGATAATGAAATGAGAATTACGCAAAGAGGGAAGGAGAGAGAGAGAGAGAGAGAGAGAGAGAGAGAGAGTAAGGGATGGAAGATCAGAGAAAGGCAAATGAGAAATAAGGAAAGACAAGAAGAAATTAAATAGAATAGAAAACGAAGGCAAAAAATAAAAACATCAAAAATAGGAAAAAAAATATCAAAATTCATAATCGAGGAAAATATGATTAAGGCAAAAAATATATATAAAAAAACGTGAAATGAAAAGAATAAAGGAAGAAAAAGGTAAAAAAAAGGGTTTCTGGATCATATTGGAGAGAGAGAGAGAGCATGTCAGGTCAGAGGAGGAGGGAGACTGCTAACTGAGGAAAACTGCTAGAGAGAGAGAGAGAGAGAGAGCGTTTCTGGCAGGAGACGAGTTTGATTTTCAACATCGTTGAAATTCTCTCTCTCTCTCTCTCTCTCTCTCTCTCTCTCTCTCTCTCTCTCTCACATCACATTTTCATAATCTTCTATTCTTGTATTTTTACCTGTGTGTGTGTGTGTGTGTGTGTGTGTGTGTGTGTGTGACTCGAGTCGCCTCAATTATGTGTATTCACGAGTCGTTTGTGTTTACAGGGGACAAATTTGTGTTATACCTGTCAAAAGAGAGATAGAGAGAGAGAGAAAGAAAGCATGTATGATTTATTTCCCAGAAGCACACTTAACACACACACACACACACACACACACAGGTATTGAGTGGCAGAAGGCTATTCACGGCTTGAGAGAGAGAGAGAGAGAGACTTGCTAACCTTTTTATCGTTCACTCTTTAATTTCCGAGAAGTTGATCGCTAAAATGAACAGAGTGAAAGAACGATTAGAAAAATGTGAAATAAATAAATAAAATAAAATCGCCCTTCTTCTCAACCTCCTTTCTTCTTCCTCTTCCTCCTCCTCCTCCTCCTCCTCCTCCTCCTCCTCCTCCTCCTCCTCCTCCTCCTCCTCTTGTCCTCTCCCCTCCTAAGCAAGTGTGTGATTATATTATTTTAGACTTAACCTTCTCTTATCTTCCTCCTCCCCTGCTTTCCCTCCTCCTCCTCCTCCTCCTCCTCCTCCTCCTTCACTTCCTCCCTTCCTTGCCTTCTCTCCTCCGCCCTTCCCTCCCTTCCTCCCTCCATCCTCTTCCCTTCCTTCCTCCTTCCTTTCCTCCTTTCTTTAACCATCATTCTCTCACCTTCTCCTCCCTTCCTTCCTCCTTCATTCCTTCTCTCTTGCCTCCATTATCATTCTCTCTCTCTTCCTTCCTTTTCTTTCTTCCTCCTTCCTCCTTTCTCTGACCATCATTTTGTCACCCTCTTCTTTTTTCCTTCCTCTAAGTCTCCCATCCTTCCTTTCTTCTGCTATTACCTTCTTCCACCCTCTCTTCCTCCTTCCCTCCTCTTCTTTCCTCTCTCTCTTTTCCTCATCTCTTTTACCATCATTTTTTTACCTTATTCCTCCTTCCCTTCCTCCCTCATTTCCTCCTTCCCTCCTCTTCTTTCCTTTCTCTCTTTTCCTCATCTCTTTTACCATCATTTTTTTAACTTATTCCTCCTTCCCTTCCTCCCTCATTTCCTCCTTCCCTCCTCCTCTTTCCTTTCTCTCATTTACCATCATTTTTTCACCCCTCCCTCCTTCCCTTCTTCCCTCCCATCCTCCTTCCCTCCTCTTCTTTCCTTACTCTCTTTTCCTCATCTCTTTTTTCCATCATTTTTTCACCCCTCCCTCCTTCCCTTCCTTCATCCCTTTGCTTCCTTTTTTCCTTGTATTGACATCCCTGCATTTCTCCCTTCCTTATTCCCTTCCCATTCTTCACCTGACCACTTCCCTACTATTCATCATTCCTATGGTCCTCAGGTTGGTATTGTCAGATGCTCCCACCCCTCATACCGACTATTTCCAAAGGCCAAAAATGAGGTTAACCGAGTTCTAATGAGTGTTCTTTTAGGTTCACGGTACAGAAGAAGGCTCAGACTACCACCAGGGTCATAAAAGTACCCCTGGAAATGCCCTAAACTCCCACGAAAGACTTGTTAATTACGTGTTCTTGGGCGCAGAAATGTTTAGAAATATGGCCCTCAGCCTTTCCCTTCACTCCCTTTTACAGTCCCAAACTCAGCCTCTCCCTCCCTTTCCCCTTCACTCTCCTTTTTTCAGTCCCAAACTCAGCCTCTCCCTCCCTTTCCCCTTCACTCTCCCTTTTTCAGTCCCAAACTCAGCCTCTCCCTCCCTTTCCCCTTCACTCTCCCTTTTTCAGTCCCAAACTCAGCCTCTCCCTCCCTTTCCCAAACTCATTCTCTCGTCTCATTTCCATTTAGACCCTTTCGTTGTCCTTATCCTCCCCACACTCACCTCTTTCCCGGCTCATTTATTCTCCCCATTCCCATTCCCATTCCTCTGCTGTTCTCCCAGACTTCCTTTCCTCCCCTATCCTCTCCCCCAAACCCTTCTTTCTCCGTCATTTTATTCTCCCCATCCTCAGATATTCTCCTTCCTCTTCCTCTTCCGTTCTTCCTCATTCTCTCCCCTCTATCCTATCATCGGCCTTCCTCTCCTCCCCTCTCCAATTCCTAGCATCTCCCCACCTTTCCTCTCCCCATCCTCAGACATTCTCCTTCCTCCTCCTCTTCCATTCTTCTCCAGGCTCTCCCCTCTACCCTATCATCGGCCTTCCTCTCCTCCCCTCTCCAATTCCTAGCATCTTCCCATCTTTCCTCTCCCTATCCTCAGACATTCTCCTTCCTCCTCCCCTTCCATTCTTCTCCAGGCTCTCCCCTCTTCCCTATCATCGGCCTTCCTCTCCTCCCCTCTCCAATTCCTACCATCTCCCCATCTTTCCTCTCCCCATCCACCTCTTTCTTAGTTCTTTTATCCTTCCTCTCCCTTAAACACTCTCCCTTCTTTTTTATCTCCCTTCTTCCTCTCTTCCCTATTCCCAGGCCTCCTCTCCTTCCTTCCTCCCATTCCCCGCCTCCTCCCATTTTCTCATCAAGTTCTTTTCCAGTTCTATTATTTTGCCCATTCCCAAGACCTTCCCTTCCTCCCCGCCTCCCCTCCCTTTCCCAGTTATATTACTTCCCCATTCCCAAAACATTCCCTTCCTCTCTCCTCCTCCCCTCCCTTTCCCATTCCCCACTCCCATCCCATCCCCATTCACTTCTTTCAAGTTTTTTTTTTATTCTCCCTACCCAAAATCTTGTTCTCGTCTTTTTTAGGTTCTCCCCTCTTCCTCTTCCTCTTCCTTCCTCTCCTCCCCACTCCCATTCCCTCCCCATCTACCTCCCGTTTTTTCCCCATACCCTAACCGTCTCCTCCATGCTGTTCTCCCCATTTCCCTATCCCCATCCTTCCTATTCTCCCCTCTCCCATTCCCAGCGTCTCCCCCCTCCCTTCCCTTCTCTGACCAACAGGCTGTGGGGTGTCTTTCTATCTCCCATTTTTTTCCCCATTATTATTTTTTTACTTGTTTCATTGTCTAGAAAGAAGGAGCGTAGCATTTTTTTTTTATCTATGTCGTCTTTCACCCTCTATATGGCTGACCTTTTTTTTTCGGCTCCTTTTACAGTGATATTCTTTTTCTTGTAACCTCAGACCTTTTTTGTGTATATGGTCTTCCTCCTCCTCCTCCTCCTCCCACTCATCTCCTCTTTCTCCTTTTCTTTTTCCTCCACCTTCACGTTCTGCCTCTTCTCTCTCGTCCTCCTCTTCATCCTTTTCTATCTCATACTTCTCCTTTTCCTCCTTTTCTTTCTCGTTCCTCCTTCTCCTCTTATTCCTTTTCTCCCCACCCCCCTTCTCCTTTTCTTTCTCATACTTCTCCTTTTCCTCCTTTTCTTTCTCGTTCTCCTCCTTCTCCTTTTCCTCCTTTTCTCTCTCGTTTTCCTCCTTTTCTTCTTCCTCCTTTTCTTCCCCCCCCCTCCTTCGCCTCCTCCCGTTTTTTTCCTCCACTATCACTGAAAAGGAACACATGAGAACAAAACCCTTCTCATCACCGTAACTCTCCCTTTCTATTTCACTCCTTTTCACCTGTTTCATTTGTATCAGGTGTTCTATATTACTCCCAGAACACCTTGAGATTATACTACACATTGAAATCACGAAGAAGAGACAAACATTCAAGCTTTTTTTTAACCCCTGGAAGTATAATTATTTTTTTGGCTATTGTATTATGTTGAGTGTATTGTATTATGTCTAGTGTATTGTATGTATGGAAGTAGTATGCGGGTTTTTTTTTATAACAAAGGAGACAGCTCAAGGGCACCAAAAAAGGAAACAATAATAAAAAAAAGCCCGCTACTCGCTGCTCCTAAAAAAAAAAGAATCAAAAGAGGTGGCCGAGCTGTTCTGTTTGTCTTTTCCTCACTTTCTTTTATCGCTTTTCCACCTCTCCTCCACTTCCACCACCGTGCCACCAACCACTCACTCGCTCCTCCCGTTGGGCGTGCATGAATCAAGGTGAGGGCGGAGGAGGGGAAGAAGGGAAGGGTCCGCCCGACATGCCATACACTGTGTTCTACCTTGTACGGCGGGAACGAGACAGGCTGGGGAAGGGGAGGAGTGTGTAGGGGAGAGAAGTGGTGGTGGTGGTGGTGGTGGTGTTTGTGTGGTTGGTACTGTGGAGGAAAGTGGTGGATTGTTGTTTATAGAGTGGTGAAGTGTGGAAGAGAGAGAGAGAGAGAGAGAGAGAGAGAGAGAGAGAGAGAGAGAGAGAGAGAGAGAGAGAGTGTGTTTTAATAGCACAGATTTGCGGAATTAAAAAGCTGATTAATCGCTCAACCACTGACACCCAAAAAAGAAAAAAAAGAGGAAAAAAATATTACAAAAAAACTACTGAACATTAAAACCAATCAATAAACAAATAAAAAAAATGTGGGTGTTAAAGAGAGAGAGAGAGAGAGAGAGAAACAGGAAAATGAAAACAAGAAACGTGGGGTAAAAAAAAAAAAAAGTTTATCGCGTTTTATTTATTTATTTTTATTCTTTTTCGTCGCCTTTCCAACAAGACTTCCAATATTTGCCGCGTTCAGGTTGTGGTTGTTCCCCAAATATTGTGTGTGTGTGTGTGTGTGTGTGTGTGTGTGTGTGTGTCCGTGAAAATTGATCCCGGCTATATCCATCCTGACCTTTAAACAATTGCCTTATCAACCTGTATCCTCCTCCTCTTCCTCCTCGTCTTCCCTTCTTCCCCCTCCACATCTCACCTTTCAACACTATTCCTCCTCCTCCCTCCCCTTCTTCGTCCATCCCACCATCTCCCTCCACCCCCTTCCATTATCTCTCTCCTTCTCCCATCACCTCAAAACCCTCCCACTTTACACTCTCCCTCTTTACCCTCTCCACCCTCTCCCTCTCCACCTGCTTTTCCACCTCCTTCTCTGCCCTTTCCTTCCCTACCCTCTTCTTCTCTGCCCTCCTCTTTCTGCTCTCCTCTTCCCTAGCCTTTCCCTTCTCCTTCCCTACTCTTTCCCTTTCTATCCTCTCCCTTTCCACCCTCTTCACTTTTTTTCCTGACAAATAAATACTCTATCTTTTCCTGACAAATAACTGCACTGTCTTTTCCTACGACAAATAACTAGCCTATCTTTTCCTGACAAATAACTAGCCTATCTTTTCCTGACAAATAACTACTCTGTCTTCTCCTACGACAAATAACTAGCCTATCTTTTCCTGACAAATAACTACTCTGTCTTCTCCTACGACAAATAACTAGCCTATCTTTTTCCCCGCTGACATCGAACCCCAAACGCTGAACTTTTAGACATCTCACTCTCCCCGCGTGACATCGACGTGGCTCTCTCTGTTATGGCTCCCCGGCTGACTCCCATCTGTTATTACGTCCGTCTCCGTCTACTTCCGAATGCATCTCCTTCGGCGTGATTGGCGGGAGAGCCTCGAGGTGTCTTGCATTCTTCATAAACTCATACCTGGTCATCCCTGTTTTGTTTTCTTTTTCTCTCTCCTTTTTTCTTGGAGGTGGGTTGGGGTGGGGTGGGGTCTCGTACTAGTGGAGAAATGTTTGGGGGTTGTTCGTGAGTGACTCTTGTGTTTGTTTCTTATATCTGTTCTCATCTGTTTTGTTTTTGTTTTGTTTTGTTTGGTTTTTCTTGTTAGGTGGGTCTCGTGAAAGTAAGGGAATGTTTGGGGCTGTAGTGAGTGAGTCTTGTGTTTGTGTCTTGTATCTGTTCTTACCTGTTTTGTTTTTGTTTTGTTTTGTTTGTTTTCTTGCGGGGTTGGGTGAGATGGGGTGATGGAATGGGTGTCTTGTATAAAGGTGAGGGAATATTTCTTAGTGTAGTGGGTGAGTTTTTGTGTTTGTTTCTTATACGCCTCTGTTCTTACCGGTTTCTTCTTATTGATTTCTTTTTTTTTGTGGGGGGGGGGGGTTGGAAGGGCGTGGGAGGGGGAGGCGGTTGTCTTGTGTAAAGGTGAGAAAATGTTAAGTCTTGAAGTGGGTGAGTCTTTGTTTCTTATTGTCTTGTTCTCAGCTGTCTTTTTTGTGTGTGTTGGGGGGGGGGGGTCGTGGGGGGAGTGGGGGGTCGTCTTGTGTAAAGGTGAGGGAATGTTTAGTCTTGAAGTGGGTGAGTCTTTGTTTCTTATTGTCTTGTTCTCACCTGTTTTTTATTGTGGGGGGGGGCGTGGAAGGAGGGGGGGGGGGCGTCTTGTGTAAAGGTGAGGGAATCTTTCGTACTGTAGTGGGTGAGTCTTGTGCTTGTTTCTTATGTCCATATTCTTACCTGTTTGTTCGTTTGTTTTTATTGGTTTTGAGTCGAGTTCGTAATGTTCTGTATTTTTACTTTTTTTTTTCGAATTCCATCATATTTATGTATCCTATTTATTTACTCGGTTCGGATTCTTTACAGGAGCAGCGAGTAGCGGGCTTTTTTTATTATTTCCTCTTTTGTGCCCTTATGCTGTCTCCTTTGCTGTAAAAAAAAAAAATCGTTAAAGCACTCCATAAGTCGATTACTCTGTTAAAGAACTAGAAATAACGGTCTTCGCATTCAGTCGAGTCGGTATAGCACAGACATTGCAGGGAGTTACAGAGAGCTAAATTTTCTTACATAATGGTCATCTCTTTTCTACTTACTCTCACTGTTTTTTTGTTTTGTTGTTGTTTTATTTCATTGTATTTAGGTGTCCTCTTTACATACACTTCCATTCGTCAAAGCATTCCATGGGTCGTTTACTCTGTTAGGAAAGCTAAATTTTCTTACATCATGGTCATATATTTTTTCTTAGTCTCACTGTTGTTGTTTTGTTTGTTATATTTCATCATATTTAGGTGACCTCTTTATTTACACTTCCATTCGTCAAAGCATTCCATGGGTCGTTTACTCTGTTGGGAAAGCTATATTTTCTTACATCATGGTCATATATTTTTTTGTCTGTTTTTTTATATATTTCATCATATTTAGGTGACCTCTTTATTCACACTTCCATTCGTCAAAGCATTCCATCTCTATTATTATGTTGTAAAAGCTGATTTTTCGTACATCATTCTTTTTTTTCTTGGTGTTTTACTGTGTTTTCCTCCTGCCATCTTCCCGTGAAATATATTATTCGTGTATATTTTTTTCTCCTTTCTCGGTTACACAGTGGATGGTATTTTCATGTCATGTCGTTGATGTTCTTTTGTTTTGTTTCTATTTGTTTGCGTGCGTGCGTGCGTTCGTGTGCGCGTGTGTTAGGTAAAGGTGAGA